>NC_135214.1:29542705-29735205 GCF_052324685.1 Brachyhypopomus gauderio | reverse complement strand
GGAAATAAACATTAATCTCAACAGTGAAGTTTTAACCCTCCTCTGAAAAGTGCCTAGATCATCAAAAATCCTCCAAGAAGATTCCCAAGCTTATGGGCATAAAATGACGCTTCCTCTCCAGTCTGTTACAGTTGGAAGAGCTGAGAGCTCTCACATGAACATACAGAATAATCAATGCTCTTAGGTACAGGGGGTGAGCCCATGAAGACCTGCGAAGGTCATTAAGACTTAATTGACCTTAAAATCAATTCTGAAGGACACAGGTAGCCAGTGCAGCTGGAGCGAAGGAGGAGGAGCTCTGCAGGGTTTCAGATGAGGCGTCTCAGACGCGTGCAACAGCTCCCCACTGCTGAGGGAGTTGACGGCCCTTGAAGAGATTTCTCAGGTGGCCAAATTCGTTTGCTGCGCCAGAACTCATCGTTTAAACGTTCAAAATTAAGATAATCGTACAATTGAACAGGAACCACCTTTTCAGTGAATTCGTCATGGGATTGCATATTTGAAGTTGTTCTATTCTTCCTGAGTATAATTGGGTCGAGATTGCGTTTTTCAGGAGAGACCTGATATAATTTTAAGAATTTATTAACCTTAAATTCTTTGTTAAGGTGACTTGATGATGCCAAGAATAGAAAGCAAGTCAAATACTTGTTTGAAAAAAAATGGTATGTGGTTGATATGGTACTTATTAAAACCTTCAGTCCACAAGTTCTCAGCATATGTGGGAATTTCTTCAAGAATGTTGAAGGTAGCTGCCCCCTGAAGTCTTTTGAGAGAATGAACTCTGAAGACTCTAAAACACACAACGTTTTGATCTTCACTGTGATTGTAAAAAAACATTGCATTGTACGTAGAAAGTAATAAGTATAAAAGATGGAGTAGGTGTGTCCAAACTTTAGGCCGGTACTGTTTAAGCTGTGATGTTTAGTCATCAGATCAGTGATCTATTTTGTGATCGTGTCAGTGATGTGTTTAGAGATGCTTAGTGATTGTATTTAGTGATCTCTTTGGTGATGCCAGAAAACATGGTGTGATCCAGTATCATAAGTCCAAAAAAGGGATTTCACTGGATTTTCCGTGTATGAATTAAAGATGTTATTTCTGTTGTGTGTGTGTGTGTGTGTGTGTGTGTGTGTGTGTGTGTGTGGGTGTGTGTCCAGTCTCCTCAGTACAGCTCAGGAAGCTATGACTCAGTTAAGACCGAAGTCAGCATGTGTGCGGAGGACTTGAACACACCACGCGCTCAGGTCATGGATGATGACGACGACGATCACGATGATCACGACGACAGCGACAAGATTAATGATGCAGAGGGCCTGGACCCCGAGAGACTCAAAGCTTTCAACGTAAGATTAATCAAACATTTCTTCATGCCTCCTTGAACAGTCTCTTTGTTTACATTTACGTGTTTCTCCTGCTCATGGCATCATACATCTGAGTGCTCCTTACTTACTTCATTTTCATCTTAAAGTCTCCCACAGTCGCCTTCGTTTCCCCATACGTTTCTCTGCGCTTCCATTTCCCAGCATCCTCTCTGTCTTCATATTATTTTTCATGAACAACATTCGCCCATCTCTCCGCCATCTCGTATTCATGAGGCCTTTTAGAAGGTTAGGGTTAAGAAGCAGCACGGCAGGCCCCATCTTTGTTGTTGTTGTTTTTTTTCTCTGTTTCCTCCACATCCCCTCTCCTTCCTCCACTTTCTCCTCTCGTCCTCTCCCTCTCTGCCTGTTCTCTCTCTCATTTACTCTCATTTGCTCAAATTTACTGTAATTTCCTCTCAGATGTTCGTGCGGCTGTTTGTGGATGAGAACTTGGACCGGATGGTGCCGATCTCCAAGCAGCCGAAGGAGAAGATCCAGGCCATCATCGAGTCTTGTGGCCGGCAGTTCCCCGAGTTTCAGGAGCGCGCTCGCAAACGCATCCGCACCTACCTCAAGTCCTGCAGACGTATGAAGAAGGGAGGCTTCGAGGTGCGGACCCTCTAATCCAAATTCATGCATGTTACACATCTAAAAAAGCCCCTCGGAGAGCTGTGAGGTCTGAGGTCACACGTGTTTAAGGTTGACCATCCTGTCTGACCTGCCATAATGCAGGAGGGCTCTTCAGTGACTGTAGTCTGATCCGAAAGCACATAGTGTTTATTGCCTGGACAGGATTGGATGTATGTGGCAGGCTTTGCTAGGCAAACTCAAATAATCGGGCAGACAAACCTAATATAATACCTAAGATGAATTCATTGCATAGATCTACAGAGTGGGCTTAGGTAAACAGCTTAGGAATACTGTTTACTGTTGTCATTATCAATGTTGTCATTCACCTTAACTCAGTGCTGACCTCAGTTTAGTCAAAAACATCTGCACAGTGGAGCATATATCTGTAGTTGCTCCTACTGTTATAAGATAAGCTATATAAATTGTTAATGTGCTTAACAATTCTAGTCAGTTGAGATGTGTGGAAGAGACATATTCCTGGATTGAAAAAAAATATGTATTTGTTTTTGTTTTAGACCAAATAACATGATTCAAGAGATCACTGCTTTTAAGATCTCTTCGAGAGGCTTGAAAAAGCTGCATAATAGCTGTGGTGTGCTGACACTCTGGTCATATGTCCATCTTCCTGTGGTCAGACGCGGCCCACACCCCCCCATCTCACCTCCGCCATGGCTGAAAACATCCTGGCAGCTGCCTGTGAGAGTGAGACACGCAACGCTGCCAAGAGGATGCGCCTCGACATCTACCAGAGCCATGTGAGTGTGAGTGTGAGTGTGAGTGTGAGTGTGAGTGTGAGTGTGAGTGTGAGTGTGTGTGTGTGTGTGTGTGTGTGTGTGTGTGTGTGTGTGTGTGTGTGTGTGTGTGAGTGAGTGAGTGAGTGAGTGAGTGAGTGAGTGAGTGAGTGAGTGAGTGAGTGAGTGAGTGAGTGTGTGTGTGTGTGTGTGTATATGTGAGTGTGGGGGGGGGAGGGTGTAGTGGAAAAAAAACAAGAAAAATTGCTCCTAAAATGCATCTGAAAATGCAGAAACATATGGGGAAAACTAAACCTGACATTACAAGTTTCTCTCTGCAATTCACATCCACTTCACAGCTGCTGTCAGAGTCTACAGATGCAGCTCTAAGAGAACAAAGTGGACTGGGAGAGTTGCCAATTTTTAATAATAAGGCACATAATAAGGCACTTATAAAAATAAGGCATAATACTTGAATTCAAAAGTAATATGGCTTTGAACTGTCACTAAAGAACTGAGAAAGAATGAGTCACATTTGCCCGTGCTTTGAGATTTAAACTGGATCAGCAGTAATACATGATAATTGATGGTAGTTGTTGAATTTTTTTGGTTGGTTTTCAGAACTAATAGACTTTGTGTACGTCTCTCTCTTGCCATGCTCCACCTACTGCCCTCTGCAGGATGAGCCCAACTAATAGACTTTGTGTACGTCTCTCTCTTGCCATGCTCCACCTACTGCCCTCTGCAGGATGAGCCCATTACTGCAGATAAGCCCAATTCCAGGGACCCTGCTGCCCTGGCCCACTCAGGCTTCTCACTGGCTGCCTCAACCTACTCCCAAGACCAGCTCTACACCAATGGTGGGCTCAATTACAGTTTCCGTGGTTACGGGACCCTAGGCAACAGCCTGCCAAACAGCGGGACGACTCAGAGCAATGGTAAGTGTCTGCTGGTGGCAAGTTCATTTTACCTGAACTGCACACAGACCTTGCTCCCTCCACCTCCTGTCCCCTGTCTTCCTCATGCACTCCATCTCTCTCTCTCTCTCTCTCTCTCTCTCTCTCTCTCTCAGGCCCCACCGATCTCAGCATGAAGTCTCTGGGCTCCAGTTCGTCGTCATCGTCCAGTTCGAACAGCCACGGGCAGGGCGGCGGGGGCGGGGGGGCATCTGCCCAGCTCAGCCCGCCCGAGGTGAGCGCCGTCAGGCAGCTCATCGCCGGGTACCGCGAGTCCGCCGCCTTCCTGCTCCGCTCGGCCGACGAGCTGGAGAACCTCATCCTGCAGCAGAACTGAGAACTGCAAGCTGCGCACGGTTCAGTCCCATCACACACGTGTAAACATATGTGCCCCCTAGAACACACGCACAAGCATGCACAGCCAGTGGTCAGCCCGGCACACACGTTGGAGTGTACGTCAATTGGGATATGCACACCTTAGCAGAAATCATATATGTAGCTACTTGGCCACAAGCAGACGCACACACACATACATGTGCGACACACACACACACACACACACACAGACAAAAACATGCACCCCACCCCTTTTCTCTATAGAGCTACCTACGACTTTCTTCATGATAGCCTTATCTTAATTCTAGTGTCTTTACCAAATTCCCTTAGCCCATGATTAGACTTGCAGCAGGGCTCGACTCTCTGCACGAGGCGGCGATGACTTTGCTCACGAGCTGAGTTGGCTCCGTGAGGCAGTGTAGCTGCATGGGGAAGAAAGGCTTGTCTCTGGCAACGATGTCACAACATAGCACTGTACAGAGCACAATCTGTGACACACGAAGCCATCAGATGGCTGACCACAGAGAAACATTGCAGCACTTGTGGAGATTTACACCAGTCGACACAATCATTACCTAATATCCTTCTCCAACATCAGGAGTGTTCCCAGAACAGACACGCGATGTCATTTCCTGTGTAACGCGATTGGATCATCGCCACCCAAAGCTCATGCGTGTAGGGCAGGATCATTTGCACCCAGAAGTCAGCTGCGATTATGCAGATGGCGGTCACAAGGAAAGCGAAGATGCGTGGCTGTGCCAGTCCATTACACTTCATGCATCCTAAATATATCATCGTGATCGTTGTGATCGATGAGAAGGGTCCTTGTGAGGTTACTTGCACAGATAGGTCAGCCTACAAAAAACACTGGTGCCCCCACTTCTGCTCAGACGCACGCTTTTTAGTCACCGCACGTTCTCAGTGGGCCCGTGCAGCCCGGGGCCGGAGAGCTTGACACCAAGCACAAACCGCACACCCAAGTGGCTTTGGATGGCCACACGCCCCCCGTGCAAACGGAGCCCCCACCCCACACCTTCAGGTGCGCAGTGTATATTCAAGGGCTCGGTTCAGTTCCTGTCATCTGAAGAGCGTTATCCGGCGGGGTGGCAAACTCTCAGCCGTCAAAGATAATATGCCACAGAGATGAGCATGTTGTGTACGCTACGTACAGTCATGGTGAGATTAGGCTGGAGACCAGAGATACCACTCAAGAGGAAGAGGAAGATATTTGATGTTTGATCAATGTTACTGAAGTTGGGGATAAGGTGCAATGTAGATGATAATCGTAATAGTGTGTTGTCAGAAAGCATATCATAGACTTTCTAAGACATGTCCATTATTTACATACATTTATCTCTTTTTCATATATACACAAGCATAGAAACAAAATTTTCACTTTAAAGAATTGATGACTGATGTGGACTGCTGTAGATGTTGAAATTATATCGAATGGGCATGTCAGACTGTTGGACATTATGCAAATGAAACTGTGCTGAGTGGAAATTAAAAACCCCACTCTACTCTAAACCCTTCCTACACACCCCATCGCCTTGGCAACCTCTCACCCTCAGCACAGTAATGCATTCTGGGAAACACTCACAGAAGGAGCAGATTGGCAACAACAGTCTTGCTGTGAGGTGCTTTTCAGATGAACTGGCATATCCATACATGGAAAAAAGACAAAGAACTGCATTTCCCATGCTGCATTGCAAACAAGTTTTGTTAAGTTGTGAATGCTGCTCTTGTTTTCTAACCTCATGACTGAGTCACTTTCATACTGCACGGGGACCAATCAGAATTGTAAGAGGGACTTATTATGTACATATGCATTCAAGTTTAAGAAAAGGGACCTAATTATCAGTAGACGGAGGCCAAAGCTTAAAAAAACCTCCAGACTGGTTATGTCATAATGTATGTGATGTCAGTCTTACCGGAGAGTAGGTTGTGATTGGCTGGACACCTCAGTGATTGGCAGATCAAGGAGGAAATGCTTAATTACAGGAGTGAAGCGTATGTCTCCTGTTCTTCTCATGGAAGTTAGATCTGTGGCTTGCACACATCTACTCTACATTGCAGACTACAGTTGAAACGCCCCCTTCTGTTATCTCCCCCACTGTGTGAATTTCAAACATAACGTCAACAGATTCTTCAGATAAAATCATATTGTATAAAAAAGCAAAAGACAATCTAGCGGTTCATTTAAAATACGTAATGCTATGGTAGCACTTGCTCCTTGTCTCAAGCCTTTTTAAGGGCAGTGTATTTTGCAACCTTTCAAGTGTTGTAGCCATAACCAGATAATTATTCAGCCCAGAGATACACTGTTCTTTCTGGGGGCTCAGTTAAGGGGAACCACTTCTTTTCCACTAACTATACTCCACTAACTTGTCTTGGCATATTTTTTATATTCATTTTCTTTTTAATTTTTCTTTGTATATATGTACTCTTCTTAATTGTGTATGTCCGTGAGGTTTATAAAGTTCTTTTTGTATGGCTGAAAGGAGCTGACCTTGTGCCCACTGCTCCAGACTGAGAGCTGGCCATTGAACGTAAACTTAGTGTATGAGCAGAATACTCAGAAAATACTCAACCTCAACAAATTCTGAGCAAAAAATCATCTTTGTGTGACTGTAAATTAAATTTTACTACAGTGAATTTCCTGATGAAGATGTCACATGACATGAGAAATCATGTATTCTTTTTACCCAAATTTTATCTTGTAAATTAGCCTAAAACATGATAGCACTTTTATTGCTAGCTAAATTTAAATAATATGCTTATATGCTGAATTACAGAGTGGAGTCTGCAATGGTCGAAAAAAAAAAAAACAGCACACTCAAGCCAAACCTTTGGAGAATACTTATTTCATAAACATTTAGTGCAGATTAAAGAAAAGTCCTTAGTTTGTAAAAACCATTGTTTTATTGAAACCATTCGTGTAGCTAATGGAGTTCTAGTGTGTAAACTGATGGCGGCTCAGACGACCAGGCTGACTTCCCAGTGAGGTCACCTGGCAGTTAAGGCTCTACTAGTCAATCCCAGAAATCAGTAGGAATCACTATGAGTTTTCAATCAGTCCAACGTGGCACGTCAACATCGATGTATGTCTGATACTCTCCTTCTTTCTTTATTTTTTTAGCTACCTTTCCTGTGAAATAACAGTGGTATAATGATCAGAATCCATGTTTGAGAACAGGCCCTGAGAGCTCCATGATCATTTTTGCAAGTAAAGAAGAAAAATAAATAAAAATACACAAAGCGCATATTCATATATACAAACACCGACACATTCACACATGCAGACAGAGAAAATAACGAAAATCTGGAGGGTTAAAAAAGAGATGCTACAACTTATTTTTTTATAAGTGCAGCTGAGGTCTGCAATCAAAATGTGGTAACAACCATTGCCTGTGTTCTTTTAATTTTGTGGTGCTTTGTAATATTATTGTTATTGTTATTAATATGATTATTGTATTTTATTGGTTTCTACTCCTGTACCTACCAGAAACCTTAGGTTGAAGCCTGGTTTCTCTTTGTATACCAATGTGAAGCTTTGTATTATTTCTTTCTGGTTTTTTGACTCAGTGGAAGTGTGTGATGTTTACATGTACAGAGGATCAGATTCTTTTTGTTGTTTTATTTGTTGAAGCCCCGCCCCCCAATCAGCCCCATAGCCTTTGTCTATGACTTCAGCTGTTCAATTGTTTCTTTGATCTAGTGCATGCAGGGGCAATGTTAGAAGGTTACAGAGACTTGGTTAAACCACTGTTAAGGTCCTTGCACACTTTACACTCAGAATGCATAAATGTATATTTTTGACTGTCATTTCTCCATGGTGGTTAGTATCCCAGGGCACATTTATAAATGAGAGTGTTCTCAGTGTGCCTTCCTTACCAACTGTTTCTGCACAGGCATCTTTTCTTTTTAACACATTCTTGTTCAGTCTCCGTGTCTTAAAAAGGATTCACTATTTCTGCATTCTAGTGCACCTGTAAGCCGAGCCTGTTTTCATTTGCAGGTCGGCTTTACCTCTCCTCTCTCTCAAACACTGTTCAGTTTTTTTTTGCACTCAAGAGGTGTGTTGCTTCCTCAGCGCAAGCCCGGTGTGAATCAGGGTTGGGATCCATGTGCAAGGGCCTTGAGAGGCATCGCTGCAGTCACCGACAGAAGGTGAAGGTGGTGAATGAGAAAAAAAAAAACAGAGAGACAGAGAGCTTCTTATAAGTTCAAAGTGCAAGATACCAATTAAACTGCCCAAATGTTAAATTAAATTATGTGTTAATGCTCTTTAAGTTATATATATATATATGCCATCTGAGGCAAAGGGACGTGCTCTTCCGACTGGGCCAAAATTCAAAATTTCAGTTACAATGTGATTATTGTCTGCAATGACTGTAACGACAGAATTTGCACTTTGACCTTCTAGAGAAGCTCTTCTGTGATTTTAAAAGCCATTCCCCTCATGCTGTTTGTCTATATGGGGAACATAGGAACCTCAGGAAACGTTGACTCTCTGAGTTTATTCTGTTTTTGTTTTTGTTTGTTTTTTAATCCAGGCCAATACGTCCTGACTGACCAGTCCGTGCCCGCTCTCTGCTCCCATGTCATTTATATTGGATTTGCTATATATCTTTTTTTTATATTTATTATTGTGATTTAAAAGTGAACATTCTTTTCAGTACATGTGGCTGAATATTTGAATTCTTTAGAGAAGTGTTGATAAATATAAATATATATATGAATATATGTGAATGACAAAAAGATGGAAAATATGGCAGGTAATTCCATTTCTGTTTGTTTCATGCAAAAAGAGAAAAAAACAAGAAAAAAAATTAAAAGGAAAAAAATTAATAGAAAAAAAAAAGCTCAGGTGGGAGGGTTTCCCGCCTCGTACATATCACTTTGATGAGACTCATAATCGTCTGAAAAGGACTCTTTTTACATTTTCAGTGTGGTGTCAACGCTACGGTCTGAAAAACTGTCTGCTGCAGAGTTGCTAGGCTCCCTCTTCCAGAGGTGTGTGTCACTGAGTTGCTGAATAAAACAGTGAACTGATCAATCATGCCGCGCCCTGCCTGTACTTTCAGCAGCTCACCACAGGAGTCCGGCTCTGGGGACGCTCATGTTTGGGAGTCACTTGTAAACACAGCACCCTGTTTCACCACTGTTTCACCATAGTGCTTAATTGGCCAGGAAAGCTCATTATAAGCAACATGCTGCAATGTTTCAGCATTAAATTTTCATTTAATAGACAGAAACTACAATAGTTAAACTACGGAGAGCAATACACTAAGGGGATTTAGTATTTTTTACTTGGGGGGGGGGGGGGGGGGTACTATTTATTATCAATGTACCAAAGGTTGCATACACTCCATGTGGAACTTTACAGAGCAGTTTTACCTATGTAGGTCAGGTGGGGTTACACCTAATCGTTTATCGTTTTCACTATTTAATTTAATTGGTACATCACAATATCTCGCCTTGACTGTCCTGCCAACTCCATGCACTAGTTCACAAGTTTCAACTACAGGAGAGAGTGATGACATGCGGAAACATCGCTACGCAGCTGTTACGTTGCTCAGCTGTTACACTGTTGCATATTGGGATGCATTTGAGTTTATTAAAGCATTATGCCTAGTCAAAATTCCTTGGTGAATAGAAAAAGTAATAAAATGCACCTATGTCCTACAGAGTAATTGAGAACATAGCGCTTTAATCAATGCAACCTTGGGTATGAGCTTAAGGTAAACATATCAAAGCATTATGAGGTGTCCAATGAAATAGTGATGATAGTAGTAAAAGGCCCTGAAGTTGTATTCAGTAGGCTATATCCATTTATGAATGAGTGGAGACTGAGATTTGAGGGCTTGTTGTAAATGGACTTTCTACATATAGGCAAAATGCTTGAATATGTGATTTGAATATGTATCTTGAATGAATATATATCTTGAATATGTTCCTTTGATAGCAATTAACGAAAAGACGATCGTTAGTGTATTTTTGTTATATATGTTAGCCTTCCATTCAGAGCGATCAGACGTCGAGCCTTCAGTCCAATTTCATATCCACAGAATATAACTGCACAGCAAAAAAAAAAGAGTCCAGATCCATACTCAATTTACACCCAGTTAAGGGAAAACAACGCAATTACAAACTAACGCTGGCTAGACTGTTCCCCGAGAGAGTCAGCACGTGCATTAATAATAATCAATAAACAATATTTAGAGTGTACTTAAACCATTTTAGCCAACTTTTTTCCAAGTTGAAAATTAAAACACTTAAGCCAATGAAAAGAAAATATGTGAGCGTGTAACTACGGGTGCTCTTGAAGTAAATACATTATTTTTGTTGCAGGGGTATGTGATCTATCTTTCTTCTGTAGTAATGTGTTGAGTGTCACCAATATGGTGTAGCCTACTTCATCCTCTCTGGTGGTCCTGTTGCAGAGTCAGTCTGTCAGTCTGTGTTATCTGTCGCGTTCATATATTACCAGAGTCGAAAAGGTGAACATTGAAAATAAAATCTTGCAGAGGATATGTACAGGTTAGGGTTGAAACATTGTCAATAAGACAAATTAGTGTGTTCCATAGGGATTTTGTACATGACTTTCCCTGCACAGGTTAGGTGGGCCTAAAATTGAACGAAACGAGAGACACGATGTTTGTGCATGTTTCCCTGTAGCCTAAAACCGGACTGTCCGGCTGACACACATGCAGTCCGTACTCCTTCTATGTTACACTGGTTTTCATCTGCTCCTCCCATTTGCCCTGCGTTTCGTTGGAATGGCATCTCAGGGATCTCACAGAAAGTGTATGTAGCGCTAGCACTACGAACGTCTCTACCTCTCTTCCCTCACACATCTGCCCAAATGAAATGTCCTGACGGTCGATGTTCCTGTCCCAACTTCTACAGTGTTTTCGGCAAACTCTTCCAGCGCCAGAAGAAAGACGGAGAAGACAGCTGTCCAAAGGATGACAACACGGATGCAAGTCGCATTCATAGTCCTGAAGTGACAGACAA
This sequence comes from Brachyhypopomus gauderio, assembly GCF_052324685.1. Classification (NCBI taxonomy): domain Eukaryota; kingdom Metazoa; phylum Chordata; class Actinopteri; order Gymnotiformes; family Hypopomidae; genus Brachyhypopomus; species Brachyhypopomus gauderio. Next base: position 29,724,171 of record NC_135214.1, on the reverse strand, counting down.
TCCCACCACAGCGCAAGTTAATGAGAGCAAGATTATCTATACGGCGCAATGGGCTTTCAAGGCTCGCACAGAAGACGAACTTTCTTTTGAAGTCGGAGACTCGTTTAAACTTCTCCAGGAATCGGGTGAATGGTGGCAAGTGGCTAAACTAAACGGAAATGGAGAGACAGAAGCCACCGGGTACGTGCCTCAGAGCTACCTGGCGAGGGAAGAAACCGTTGATGCGCAACAGTGAGTATTTCAGCTCTCTGCACAATTTAAATTTTCGACTCAGTTGTTCTGAAACGACAGAAAAATTTCTGAATAATTGAACTGAAATAATTATCAGTTAAATAAATCAGCAACGAGTCTAAAGTGCGCTTTTTAACAAATAAAAGCAAAACACTGTTATAATACAGTAATATGCATGATACATTGTAGAATGATTTTATTTCTAGATATTTCTTTGGCATACTAAATCGATATGAGTCAGAGAACTTACTTTTGGCCCCCGCGCACACGGTCGGCGCGTTCCTGTTACGACGCAGCGAGAAAGACAGCGTTGGGTATGTGCTCTCTGGTGAGTGAGCAGTTATCTTATCAAAAACTCAAAGCACTGTAAAAAAAATACACAAAAAAATGTTGATCTACATAAAAACATCAAATATATAATACAGATTACAATTGCAATTATTGCAGAATACAGATTTTTGTTTAACACACTATTTGAAATTCAAGTAATTCGAAATCTTAAAGCAACCTGAGCACCTTTTGTGTGAAAATTAGAATATAATTTCTAGAACAGGGGTACTCAACTGGCGGACCGCGGTCCGGATCCGGACCCGAACGCAGTCCTGTCCGGACCCAATCTCATTCCTGATTAACTGGATACGGACCAAAACAAAACCGTAGCATTTATTTCAGGGCTATTGAAAAAACACTCCGTCACGAGTGTTACGTTTGCCACCCCCGCTCAACAACTTACGTTCGCCACCAACCCTCAACAACAAGCCTGCCTGGTTGATGCTTCGCGAGCGGCGCGAGGGTCCGCGCGGCGAAAATGACGTAATCGCTGTGGCTCCGCGTGTGCGCGAATGCCTCGCGCGCTGTCGGTTCGAGAGGTCGTGCACCTCTCGAATTTTGTAACTTCGCGCCGCGCTTCAACGCAATGAACAAAGTCACGTTTTCAGGGTTCATACACCTTTATAAGGTGGAATTCAAGCACTTGTACGTCACTTTCAAGGTCCATTTCAATATTTCCCAGCATGTTAAACATAATTAAGTTAAATATTTATACATATACTCGAAATAATTCGCTTTTTATCACATTATTTAATGGTTGTTTATTTAAAAAACGCCCAATCTTCACGTCTTCACGTTCTCTCATGTTTCGTCCTGGAATTACAAGAGGCTCGTATTTGTTAACCTAATACAAGAGAACTATTCAGTCAGACAGCTATTTGTTGTGAAACCTTGTAGTTACAATTTCAAGCATTTTAAAGTACTTTAACCTAAATTCCAGCACTTTTCAAACCTGAAACATATAGCAACATTAAAATTGGTCAGGTAAATGTTCATTCCCCTGTTTTGAGGGGTGTTTCTACCACATATCGTTTCGGACAAAACGCCTATCGGTGCGGAGAACACTGCAGTGACGCTCGCGAAAGTATAAACGCCTCCACCGTTCGCGCACCGTACACCCCCCCCCCCCCCCCCCCCACGCTCAACAACTTACGTTCGCCACCCCCGCCGAACCGGACGTTCGCCACCCCCGCCGCACCGGACCTCAGGGCACAGGTATCTGCCAAAATTGGACCGCGGACAAATTTAGTTGAGTACGCCTGTTCTAGAATAATGTTATGTAAATACTAATAACTCCCTCTCGCTCTCTCTGTCCCCTACTCGTAAGTTCTTATAAAGGATAAGGAGGTGAAGCACCTTAAGATTCACGAGGAGGACAGTGCTTTCTATTTGGAGCCACACCACACCTTCCCCGGACTGCAGGAGCTGGTGGAGCACTACAGCAGTGACCATCTGCCTGGCCTGAGCAGCATCTGCCTGACAGAGGCGTGTGCACGGGTGAGAGAGCACGCATGCGATAAAGAGCCACAAAGGAAGGCAGTAGCAGTATGAGGAAAAAGTTTGTTTGGGTCAGCTGATAGCAAAATGTGTGTTTTTCTCTAATTCCGAATGTGACCTAAAATGAACATTTGTCGTGTCGTATATTCCTGTATGCTGAACTCTGAACCATCCATCCTTTAAGTGTAAAACATCATGAATGCCTAGATTTAATTCCTGATAAAAAATTGAAATTATTCCTCTACATGGATCTAAAATTCCTTAGCACATCCTGCGTACATCATGGCATATAACTCGAGGGTGGCTGTGCTAACCCTGTGTCCTCTTCTCACGTGTGTTTGCTGCGCTAATCCTGCGTCCTCTTCTCACGTGAGTTTGCTGTGTTAACCCTGCGTCCTCTTCTCACGTGCGTTTGCTGCGCTAACCCTGTGTCCTCTTCTCACGTGCGTTTGCTGCGCTAATCTTGCGTCCTCTTCTCACGTGAGTTTGCTGTGCTAACCCTGCGTCCTCTTCTCACGTATGTTTGCTGTGCTAAAAGCCCCAGCCCAAGCCGCAGGACCTATCCCACTTCACCGTGGACGACTGGGAGCTTCCCAAGGAGCAGTTCACCCTGGAGGAGCTGCTGGGCCGGGGGTTCTTCGCCGACGTCTACCGTGGCACCTGGAAAGGCACGGTCAGTGTGGCCGTCAAGATCCTCAAAAACAACGGTAGGTGAAGTTCAGCTTGCATTATTAATGTGGCCGTCAAGGATGAGGAAGTGTGGTGCGGGGGATGTTTCTCCAAGGCATTTTTGCCATATTTGCCACTCAACCCTGTGAGCAATGCTGCGTTTCCAGTTGTAACCATTCTCATCATTCTTTTGCAGGAAACTTTGAATGTAAATGTAAATACTGAGAGAGATTAGATAGCACAAGATACCCTGTTCCTGTTTCCTCCTCTCTCTCGTTAACTCAATGTTGATTTAACAGTTCAACGAGAAAAAATGCTCTGTCATTTCAGCATATTAACTAGACATCTTGTCATGTAAATAAATACCAAAGGAATACATTTTATCTTTGATCGCTGATTGACATCTGTACGCTTTACTGCTCAGACGGCACGAGACCAAAGTTCCAGATGGAGACACGCTGTCTCTTTTCCTGGCATCTGTCTTGTTGACGTCTGTCTCGTTGACATACATCTCTCGTTCGTCTTCAGACTCTGTGGACCACATGGAGTTCCAGAAGGAGACCCAGGTCCTGAAAAAGCTGAGGCACAAGCATCTCATATCTCTGTTTGCCGTCTGCACAGACAGCGTCCCCTATTACATCATTACCGAGCTCATGGAGAAGGGCAACCTGCTCAGCTTCCTGCGAGGTCTTGGACACTTCCTTCTTTTACTGATGATGACCGCCTAACCAGTCCAAGCACTAACACTCACTAACACTAACACTTAACATGCATTTTACTGTTAAGTAGTGCAGTGTCATGCAGGAAAGAAACACTTTTTAAATGTTTTTTGTCTAATTTACCACTAAATATTATTACACGTATGTTTGAAACAAACATCTAACACTGTGGTTGCGAAATCTGTGTAGTACAGAAGCAGACCAAGACTGGGAAATACTGCAGCAGGAACAAAACTGCACAGGACTCTGTGTGTTCATTACAAGATCACTGGCTAATGTAGCTTCTGAAGATTTTGCATTAATCATGGTTTTGCTCAAGTGCAGTACTTGAAATTTAAAACAGATGGAGAAAGCACTGATTCTTGTCAGAGGGGGCTGATAACTTGTTCTGCTGGGGACGGGAAGTGGCCCTGAGAGCACTTTGAGTGGGCAGACAAGCTTTGGAATTTTGTTTGTAACCTAGCAATACATGTTGGCAAATGTTAAGTATTTCAGTGACCCAACCAGAAACAAATCTAAAAGATTTCCATTTGTTTGAATTACATGTTCCAGCCCCCAGCTAAGATAATCAACTGCCAGTAAGGCTCTGGTCTCTCACTCTGTTTTAAAAATGCGGTTAAAGATTTTAGGTGATTAGGTGTCTGTTGTACCATCATGCTATACTGTACCTTAGGTCAGGAGGGACAGAGTCTAGACCTGCAGGCCCTCACATACATGGCCAACCAGGTTGCAGAGGGGATGACGTATCTGGAGGAGCAAAACAGCATCCACAGAGACCTGGCAGCCCGGAACGTTCTGGTGGGAGAGGACAACATCTGTAAAGTGGCTGATTTTGGTCTGGCACGGATAATCAAGGTCTGACTGGTTGATGTCCCACAAGGCAAATGTCCATAAAACCACTGTAACGTGTATGAATCAGAACAGCTATTACAGTCATTTGATGACAGGACTAATGAGGATTAAGTGGAAGTAGAGATTTTAGAGACATAGTTATTTGATGAACAGAAACTAAAAGGTGTTAGGCAGATTATGACCACCTGCATATCAAAGCTATTCCTTGGCCATAATCTATTTCAGAGTGTGTGCTACAGCTGGACTGTGCGTTGTTTTTTAGGAGCCGTTTTACTTGTCTGAAGGTAAACAGATCCCATATAAGTGGAGCGCTCCTGAGGCCATCAGCCATGGTCGATTTTCCAACAAATCTGATGTCTGGGCGTTTGGCGTCCTCCTCTATGAAATCTTCACTTATGGTGGATGCCCATATCCAGGTACCTACAACATTTGCCGTTGTCCGTTTAACTGGTAGCAGCTTGTAAAAAGAATTGTACATAGCATAGTCTTTCAAAATGCTTTCACTGTTTGTGATTTTTATAATTAGCGCTATTATGGGTAATCTGGATTTGTTTTGTTTTGTTTTGTTTTGGCAGGCTACTCCAACCATGAGATGTTTCACTTGATCTTATCTGGGTATAGAATGCCTGCCCCCCCAAAATGCCCATCTCACATTTATGACATCATGTTAAAGTGTTGGGAGGAGGACGCACAGGAAAGGCCAGATTTCAGACAGCTCACACTGTTTCTGGAGAATGCCAGCTACTACTGGTCTGCCACATACTGCAATGATTTTTCAGATCCAGCAGAGGGCTGCAGTGAGTTAGAGACAAAGACGCAATGAAGAGGGTTGATGTTAGATTTCTTTAGCTTTATTAGCTTCAGCATTAGCTTCAGTGAACTATGAAAGAATTAGATTGGACTTTAAACCAAACTCTTTAGCATGTGTTTTCGAGGTATCAATGCATTTGACTTTGCCATCCACCCTAAAATTTGTGCTTGCAACCAATTAAAGTATACATTTCTAGCCACAGCTAACTAAGAATAATATTTTAAACTATTCAAGGAATTTCTCTGAAGAATATTTCTGGTTATTTTTCTTTCTTTCCTTCCTTTTATTGTGTGTGTGTGTGTGTGTGTGTGTGTGTGTGTGTGTGTGTGTGTGTGTGTGTGTGTGTGTGTGTGCGTGTTACAGACATTTTGAGATGTCCTAGAAATACTTGAATTTATGTTCAACTCAGTTTTAGATCACAAATGCATTTTTAAAACTAAAAAGACATTTGCTACTACTGATACTTTGCTAGATCACAAAGAATTTGCTATGTACAGCAGTACCCTCACATACCATTAAAGATTCATGGGACAACTGGATGTTAGCTATATCAGAAAATTAGATATTAAATGTAATAATTAAAATGCATTTCTTGGGTGACACTGCCATGAGAAATGTTTTACTATAATTATCCAGGTAAACAGAATACAATACAGTACAATAGGAGCCTCTTTTGTAGAATTCTTAATCATTCCTAATAGATCCCTGAGCAATGTTCTATCAATCAGTGCAGTTCAATTCCCTATGGACCTATCCATGGTCCAAAAGAGGAGAAACACTGGGGCAATCCTACTTTCAACTCTAGCATCAACTCTCTTACATTCCATCCTCATTCCAGAAGAAGCACCTCACACGTCCAACAAATGAAGCAGTGAAGTAAAAGTCATTGATTCATGCATGCAGGGACACTGCGTGTCGCAAGCACATCGTGGCGATGCACCCCGTGCAGACACAGACCACCGCCATCCGTCCCGTAGAACAGGGAACACTATAGTTCTGCACGCGTCCCGCCTGACCTCGTTTTTAAAATAGGGATGGTGTTGAGGAAAACAGATTGTCGGTTGCGTGCATGCTGGATGGGTGGAATTACATGTCTCGGTACTCACTCTTCCTGGCAGAGGGACCCTCACTCAGGCTGAGCGAAAGCGTTCCAGGCTAAATGCGCACCTTCTCTCTCTATGACTCTCTCACACCTCTTTGATGTCCTCATTAATACGGCATGGCCAGTGGCCGAAATTTTCTGCGGTAATGCCCTGGATATCTATATATATATACACACACACACACGTTGCATTATTCCAGCAGTGATAGCAAAGTCATGCTGTTAATATGAGAAGTGTATTCATGTTTGAGTCTGCGTGTGCATCTGTGTGTGTGTGTGTGTGTGTGTGTGTGTGTGTGTGTGTGTGTGTGTGTGTGTGTGTGTGTGTGTGTGTGTGTGTGTGTGTGTGTGTGTGTGTGTTCATCCCAGATTGCACTTTTATCTCAGCAGCCTGAGATAAGCTACTGTTTCTGTTTCTTGAGCTGTCGTGAAAGACCTGTGCGTTATTCCCAACGAGAACCCAACTCCGAAAAAGTTAACCAAGGGGAGGAATGACCACGGGCTTCCCGTGTGTTGTTGTTACCCATAACTCACACAGTGGCAGAGAAACTGTGTTCACAGAGCATGTTAAGCAAACATTGCTAATACGGGGAAAGTTTGCAGGCCACGTGTATGTAGGTCTCGTGTACGTTTCATGAGGGCAAAGGTGAGAGCACGCTGTGTTGAGGCCTGTCACCGTGGTTTACCCCCACCCCCAGGGTTGCATGCCAGTATCTGTTACTGTCTCTTATTCAGGACAGTGAAGAACAGTACAGCCATTTTACAAGAAGTAACATTCTGAGAGATTCAAAATGTTCTTGGTTCTTCCATCCGTCACCTAAGGATTAAAGCCATTGAAAAATGAAACAACAGGACATGACCAAATGAGACTGAATGACCTTGTTTGAACACCAAAGTAAACAGCCTGACAGTCCCCAAGCCTTGAGTGTTAGCTCTGAGCCCATTCAACTTTGTACACACTAACCTCGTAGGCTGAAAAGGAAAGGCCCTGTTGGGCATGTCTGGGGGCCCAGCGCAGTTTGTCGGGAGATTCCCGTGGGTTCATATACTGCGGCTGCGTGCCAATCGAAGCGCCTTCTGTTGCTATAAATGGAACAACTGAAGCCAAATGTGTTGAGCTCTGCTCAGCGCTACATGGGTGGGGGAAGGGACCTGGACATGTGACCTACATTGACTGAGATTGGATAAAGAGATTTTAACCGTGGCATTGTTAACAGCAATTGTTTACACCAATTTTAAAATGTTTAAATATTGCATGGCTTTTCCAATGAATGTCAAGCCTATACTACCACGACCTAAGATTTTAACCAAATTTTATCAGGCTTTTGTATGTTTTTGACTGTCGAGTGGTCATGTGGTATACATGACTAACAACATTTATACAGCACAAGGCACATGCATCGGCACAGTGGAACAGCAGCACCCCAAAAATGAAAAATGTAACAGTTCTTATGGAGATGTGGTTTTCAGCTATGCTACATCCTCTCTACTCACTCTCTGGGGCTGTTTGCCCTTCAGGTTCATGGCTGGTGATAGATACACTACTTAACATATGGAAACAAGTACAACAAGGTCTCAACATGGTAACTTACTAATCTATTTATAAAGGCATTCTGTATAAAACTCCCACATGTCATCTCTCTGTTACATTTGAAGGTCTGCATGTCCAATGTACCTCAAGTTCATTCTAAAAATAGACCATCATATTATAAATTCAAAATCATAATAAATATAGGTATAAACACCCCAGTTCATGTTTTAATTTTGTTATTATATATAATATATTATGAACTTAACACCATTGAAATGTGGCCAGTTGTGTGGCCAGTGGCAAGTTAAAGACACGATTACAGTGTCACAGAGGCAGCCACCCCCTGAAGGAGAGAGCATTCTGATGCACACCATCACCAACGAGGGCAAGTGTGTGTTCTGCTTGCCAGGACAGAGAACTGGTTCTTTGGACGGGTGGAAAAACATCCAATGGAAAACCCACCAGGAATTTATGTTTGATGCCAGACATGGTTTCTGGCTTCTGCTTTTATTAGAGATGGAGTCAGACGTGGAATAGTTATTGGTAGAGTATCCACACTGTCATCAGAAGTGTACCTTCAGTCAAAGGAACATGTCCTTGCAAACTTCCTAACATGAAACTGTCTATGTATACGTAATTATACTTATAATAGCATGCACTCACTGGCCAGTGTGTTAGGTGCACCTTGCTAGTATTGGGTTAGACTCCCTTTCAAGCAACAACAAAGCTATGGCCTTGTTGGTCTATAGGAGTGGCAGCTGGCATGAAGCCCTTCTGCTTCAAGGTTCGTCGTGTTGTGCTTTCAGGGATGCTCTTCTGCATACCTTAGTGGTAATAGGGGGTCATTTGAGTTATCATTGTCTTTCTATCAGCTTAGATTAGTCTGGCCATTCTCTTCAGACCTTCAGGCATCAATAATGGCAGTTTTGCCCAGATAACTGCTGCTCACAGGACTTGTTCTCTTTTTCTGACCATTCTTTATAATCCATAGAGATGGTTGTGTGTGAAATCCCCAGTGTCATTTTCTGACTGTGTTGCTTTCATGGGATTAGCTGATTCGATGTTTGCATTAATAAGCCGTTCGAACAGGTAAGTGGTAAGTGTGTCTCGGTATATGCGCTATTGATAGTCATCATTCTCTTGCAGTTTTCTGACATCTGGGTCAGATGTTTTGGAAATAGCAGCTCGTTCAGAAAGTGTATTTAAACAATTGCAAAAAAAACATGCACATATGCTCGAGCAACAGATTATCTGTGCTGAACCATATGGACAAACTCCACTCAGCCAGGGATCTGGAACAGAACAGTATAACTCAGACACTCCACATGCCGGCTCCATCATGGTATGTCTGTCCTGACTTATTTTTCCAAACAGGTGTGCAATTACACAAGCAGCATTAGCAGTGGCTGCTTGTCATCACTGGCTTATCCAGCTGGGCGAAAGCCTGCTTAATCTCAGCTGCTGTGTTCCCAGGCAGTTCATCAGAGAAAGGATCATAAAAAAGTGTAGAGAGACATTTTCTGGGCAGAAAGTAACAAAAACATTCTTGGCTTTTGAAAATACCAATCAGTTTTTTGCCTTTTTGCTTCTGGTAGGAGTAGGCGGAAGTTTGTGGGCTTTATGGGATAAATTTTGCATATACACACCACAAATCATGTATTTGCAAGACATTATCAAGAGGCCATATATTTGGGTATTCATGGTGCTGCCACCCCAAACTGAGTTTTACAGGATATCTTATGGATATAAATGACATACAATCATTCAAGGTAAATCATAATGGGAGATTTTATCATGTTGTTTTAAAATTCATATTCATTATTCTATTCATTATTAATTGTACTTTGTTATACCACAAGTATAGCATATTTAGAGAGTATGTTCTCTTTAATGAGAAATATATAACGTACATTCTTACATGAATAGCCTTTGGCTTGGTTGTGATAAAAATGTTGCAGTAGATCATTTAAAGTTTGATCCAAAGCCTACATACTGTAAATGCATCCATGTAAAAAAAGCTACTGCCTGAGAAATTGAAGGAACATCATAATGTGGTTGTAACATCTAGTTATATAGCAATCACAAAGGATACCGAAACACAGGCTGCAGTCATTTATTCAAAGGCAAAATAATATGATGACAGAGCAGACAATTACAAAGTGGTCAAAGCCATGCTAACATTTTCCTCTTTGGACTTCATGAAATGGTTTTGGTCATCAGTAAATAGTGGCATTAAAAACACAAAAAAAAGCAGCCCGTTCTACTGAAAGTAAAAAAAAAACAAAAGAAAAAATATTGGTGGGAAGATGGAGCCTCCATCGCCTGCATCAGCACACGGTGACTTCAGGGTGGAGGGTTGGGAGGTGGGTGGAGTTTAGGAGGCAGGGGGGTTGGTGGTGATCTCTTGCTTCCCAGAGTCACTGCTGTCACTTAGTTTCCTCTTCACCACCATGTTCTGGGCCACGCAAGTCACCTGACCGTTAGCCAGCGTGTACGTTCCAGTCCTAACATTATCAACCACAGGGCAGCCAGTCAGGAAGGAGTCACCAAGGGAAACAGATGCATGCGATCAACTAGCAGTCAAAGTGCCACTCCATTAGACTCACTTATGTTGGGTGTCAGATCCATTTGGAACAACTGTCTGAATCTGTTTCCCAAAAAAGAAACTGGACCACCAGTGACCTGAATCTTGCTTGGGTAGACCTGCAAATGGATCCCATAATACCCTAATACATTAGGCAGTGATCTTAAAATTTTAATACAGAATTTAATAGAAATAAATAAATGGCTTGCGTTTGTACCTGGGGGGTGTGGAATGACTTCCCCAGAATACTCCGAACTGCCACAGGAACTGTTACTGGATGTTGATCCTATGCGCCCTGAAACATTTACATCAACAGTGAGTAAATAGACAAACGCCAAAGAGAGGTTACTTCTGAGTAAACCACTTCAAGTCCATTATGTGCAGAAAAAAAGATTTAAAAATATGAAATATATGTAAACATACAACATAACATATGCTAAATGTAAGAGTTGAGAACTCACTTCGGTAGTAGTCATGGGTTGCAACGAGGGAGCCTCCAGATGGAATAGCTGCCATGTTTCCTAACCTTCAAGTGTTAACCGAGGAGAAGATGAAAACCCTCCCTGTGGAAGATAGGAATGGTTATGATGGGACAGAAAGGAGGCATGGGTCAGATGCTTATGCCACATGACTATAGCAGAATAAAATAGCTTTCCCCAGCAGGACAGGAAAGCTCAGAAAGCATCCTGCAAAGACAGAAGTTTGCTAGTGGTCTCAACTTAGAACCCATAACAACTCCTGTGAAGCAGGACATTGATGCTCACACAACATGTGCACTGGTGGTTAGGTTTGGTCAGCTAGCATGTGTCTTGCTGATGAGTAAGTAAGATTTCACAGAGTATTTGCAGAAAAGTAAGCACTACATTTAGCAGCACAGTCAGAACGTTTTCCGATGACCATCTCAGGCAAATGCTTCCTTAGGATCGGACTCTAATGGCATATGCAGACAGCTGCAGTCAGGAGAGTTGGATTTCCGAGTCCACCTATCCGCCTAGCTTTGAAAAGGCCCCAAAAGGGCTACAGAGGGTGCGCACGCGTCAGCTCACACTGCGTGGAACTCTCCAATGGACCAAGAAAGGCACTCTGGCTAGGACAAGGACAGCGAGACCATGTGGGTGTCCTCGTTAAGCCCTATATGCACTGAACTGCAATGACTCACCGAGGTTGTGTTTGCACATGGAAATAAAGCACAATGGACATTAGTCCTTTCTGACTTAGAGACAGGGAAGAATGCCTGCTCTAGGTGAGGTGGTTCTGTAAAGGCAATACATTTCTCTGAATTGCAGTGTACACCCTATCATCATGAGAAGATTAATGCTTTATTTAAGAACATGGAAAAATTTGGTATTAAAACCAAAGATGACACCTGAGATAATGGACAGTGGAGTGAACCTGAAATGTATGATAAGAAACATAAGCCTTTATGGCAACTTTATCCTCCAAAACCGTCATAAACATGTTATTATCACTAATCATGTACGAGTTGGAAAAGTGCAGAGGGTAACAACAAACAAAAAGGACTTTTATGTTAAATGGCACATCCATATACGAGTCTTTATATTGTTTGGGTTTTTGGTTGTTTTTTTTTTTTACATTTTTCTAAAAGATACAGTTGCTGACAGCATGTAGAACCAAGCACATGGAAACACCCCAGGACCAGGGATTTCGAGCCAAACCTACAGAATACCTGCATGTGTTACACAGCAGGTAAACAGTCTCAAGGATAAACCAATCACACCACAGGGTTGTGTAAACTGTTCTACAGTGTAGGTTTTAGACATTTTTTTTAAATAGACAGGGAGGAGAGACAAACGTCAAGTTTTTAAACATCTGAAGCAAGTCTTACAAATACTAGGCCATTAATTCATCTTGAGGCTGAAAACAAAGAAACATTGAGATGAAAATCGTTTTAAAATAAGTTTCAGTAAGTTCTAAACACAAAATGGCAGGTCCCAAGTTCACTAAACATTTTTGTTCTACACGTCGCATACATAAAATCCAGTTAATGACAAAACGTGGCACATTTTAACTTCAAAAATGTATTGAATTAAAACGAATCTAAGTGAATCATACCGTTGTTTAATATCTGAATCTTCTGGTGTTCAGAACGCAGCTGTTCAATTCCGGATCTCAACTGGTCGACGATATTTGGTGGGATAAGTGCTAGGCGTCGGAGCCCATTTGTGTGTAGGTTTTGGGGCAGAACCCTCCAAGGTCCTCCTGTTGTCTCAGTACCGAACTCTAGAGCAGGTTGCGCTCCGCAGCATTTTATCCTTTAGAAAAAAATACGTCAGCGCAAGAGCAGAAGACTCGTACCAAGGGGCGTGGTTTGGCAAATAGTAACGACTTACCTGACTTCTTGAGCTTCGCCGTATTAACTTACTATCGATGTCAGTCACGCATGAATCACACAAATAATGTTTTTAATTATCGTCATTAAATGGCGTTTTTAACTTTCTATTAGAAATATAATAATGTATTTCAAAGACCATTTAAACATCCCTGGTGGTCTAGTGGTTAGGATTCGGCGCTCTCACCGCCGCGGCCCGGGTTCGATTCCCGGTCAGGGAATGAAGTTTTCCTTTTGGGCCCTCTTGGAAAATCACGCATGCCAACTGTTCAGAAAAAAATAAACCATTTAGTCAAAGCAAGCCATCGGTTACATTTTGCCCCAGATTAAAAGTTACCTGCATGGAAGACTAAATGTAACGTCGTCTGACGCCATCTGCTGTTTCATATACCTACTCCGATACAACCAGACAACCGATTTTGGCAAAAAAGCGATTGCAACCAACAGTCTAACGTCGGCATTAGAATGTCCAACATGATATGGTTTGAGCATCATGAACATTAACGCCATAAACTATGGATTCAAACTAAAAGGAAAACTCTCAAAGAAAATGTTTTCACCACCTCCCTTTATTTATGCATTTCTTTAACAATGTTCATTTTAAATAACCCAAAACCTATGTTACAGCATTATAGCACTACGCACAGATACAGTGGTCTGGTTCATGTGTGTTCAGGATCAAGGCAACAGTTTAAGCACATTAAACAAATCATATTGGCAAACTCATTAATCCTCAGATGAGATCATTTCAAAAATAATGTAACAAAATAATACCGGTGAGTTCAATTCATATTGCATTTCACTTTTTCCCCTACCCAAAAATATGCATGAAACATCTTCAACCTACTGGTTTTGTATTATCTGTCAGTTTTATAAACTAAGCCCTTGCACTTTTATCTGAATGCCCAAATATTTCTCTCCACCATTCATTTAACAAAAGCAAAAGACAAAACATATATTACCCCATACCAAAACTATATGCACAACTAACAAAATCCTTCACTGTAACAGAAATAAATGTGAATATAAACTTCGTTTATAAAACAAGTAGAAAGTGGGATGACTGGACTACTGTATAATTTGACAAAAATAAATTCAGATCAAACCAGGTGGCGTTTACCTCAGAAATCTCAAAGCAGTAAAAACTGTTAAGACACCCGTTATGCTGACCACATTACAGTCTAAAGTGTAGCACCTTTAGCCCTGAGAAATAAGCGTTTAAGAAGCAGTGTAATAAAGTAACAATCAGATGGAGTAGCATTTTGTACTGCCAAAGAAGCCTTTGTGTTTCGCCTAGTGTGTCTCCTAGAGAGGATACACTGCATCAGACTGGCATGATTCACAGCTTGTGTGAATGGCAGTCAATGACCGCATTCATCCCAGACCAGACCCAACTGCAATACCCTTTTGACACATTCAAAAGCACATCAACCTTTGGGATTCTCACAGTTTGAGTTCCTGCAAGATTTACACACTCACACAAGGTTAGCTCTAAGTGGGTTTCTTTTAGAAGAATGAGATGAAACGCGTGTCCTCAATGACAGCATTTGGGGCTTTAGTACAAGGACCTTATTTGTTGGCTCGTTTATAAATCTCTCTGCTGTCAGCTCCAGTGGCCAAGGGCTCATGTAGGTCAGAGGTCAGCATGCTTCCGGCTCAGATGGTGGAGTTGTCGCCAGGTGGGGGAGGTGTGTCATCATCTGATTTTCCCGTCATGGCCTTGGTCTTAAAGCAACAAAGAGTCATCAGATGTGAAAATGCATGTATATTGATCATAACAGCTGTGTGCAGTGCATCTAAAAGTTGTCAGGGACAATATGAAACTATGAGCTTTAAGATTCATTGTGAATAGGTTATGTAATAATTTCATAATGTTTTGAAAAATGAGGCCGTCACTTGCAATGCTTACCATTTTGTCTTCAATGTTTTTAAAGGTCGATGAGTTCCTAAGGGAAGTTAAGAAATGCACTCCTAAAACAAACCGAAAAATCTTGCCATGTATGAGATTTCAGATTTTAAACAATTATGCAGAAGAAAAAGAAAGAAACATCTCACATGTGTAGTTCTGAAGAACAAGAATGAAACAAAAAAAAAAGCTGTTAGATATTTGCCATGAACTTCTGTTAATACAGGATGTGTGTTCTCAGTCTCAAGTACTGGGGCTAACCCGTACTGCGCGAGCCAAATCAGCGCGTTTGAGAAGAGTGCAGTGGAGATGTAGCCCGAGACTGAGAGTGAGGTGTGGTCGCAGCGGGAGAACAGTGTCTGAGGGAGAGCAGGGGTGAACTCAGCCCAGCTTCCCCCGGACACACCCACCGCCGAGAGGCAAGAGTTTGGCTGAGAGACCTGGAGCACCCGGTACTTTACCTCATAGTTGGCATACTTAGGGACTGGCGCATGGAGTAGCCGTTATAGCTGTTACTTCAGGGAGCAGTGCGGAAACAGAGGCAGGAGCATTAAAGCAGGCAGACAAGGTTAGCCGAGCACAGAGCAAAGAACCCACAGCAAATCAACTATAGGCAGCAGGTGTGTTATGTAACCAATACAGACCGACCAATATCAGCAAGTGTAACAGAAATGACAAAAATCTCGGCTACAGCTATGGGTTGTATGAAGGAGGTCCTCAGTAGGATCTTACCCAGGTGGGTTAGTGTAAGTTAGAGCTCTGACCATTCCAAGGCAGCAATAAAGGAAACAAAATCATAAACAACGGAGCATTTCAATGGATAAAAGGCAACAACTGGTCCAGCTAAGGAGTTACTGTCGGAGCACACCTTCGTATGAAAGGTCAAATCGGTTGTGAGGAAAAGGTGAAATGAGAGGCAGTCTGAGAGCTAGGAAAATGCATCACTGCTTTCTAATGAAACTGGAAAGGCAGGCTGTGGTCTGTTTGCACAGGTGTAGTGTTTGTTTGTACAGAGGACACTACAAGACAGGTCAAATTCCCATTCATGAGATTATTAATGCAACATGCAAACATGGTTTTTGTATGATTATGAAACACAGAATTCAACTCAAGCCTTTGGACCTCTCGTACAGGGCACCTATTTGGTAGTGTTGTGACAACATGGAAATACTCTTTATTTGTAGCTGTTTCTGTGGATTTGACATATTAAAATAATATGTAAAAAAAAATCCAAGGTTATCATGAAGTGTTTTTTTGTGCTTGGAGGATTTAAATAAACATTTACTGCTTGTCAGCAAAAGACAATCTAGATCCAACAGTCAAATTAGAACATTTCTCAATGAAAAATTTAGATTTTTAAGAAATGCATTAGTGTAGTTAGTAATCAAGAACATTAAGTTGATTAAAGGACAATGAAAAAGAGGAAAGAAAATGTCAAGGTGTAGAAGGAAAACTGATTGAGATGAGTGTGAAATAAAGGAAGAGAAATCTTACCTCAGATCTCCTAGTCTATTCTTGATGGCTGAGCCCATTGTGGACAAAGCTGATGAGGTCATCTGACCAGCCTGGGAGAGGGTCTCTTGTGTCTTCTTATATCTGCAGAGAGGTGGAAGATGCTCTTTCACACAGCTTGCTGAGTAGACAAGAATATTGGTAAACTGTAGCTTTTTTTTTACTCAAAAATAACTGCTTGGTTGAAAGAGGAAAAACTGCACCAGTCATGCGAGAGATTAGATGTCTGTGTCTCTCTTATGGCAAACGAGTATACACTTTGTGAGGCTGGTCAGGATTAAGACTAAAATCGTTTTTTAACTAGGATATATTTAGCTTTAAGGTTAGGGTTACAATAGCGTTTAAATGGGTTCTTCTATAAATGTTCAACTTGCATATACTACTAATTCCTCTGTGAACTGAAACAAAAGTACTTCTCTAGCTACCAAACAGAGGACAATAGGCACAGGGACTCTGTATACTTCCACAACACCTAGACACAAATCAAAAAGATTCAGTCCTCATTAAATCACAGTTGTCACTGGTTTACCAAACGTAGGCAGTAGCAGCAACATGACCGAGGGTCACAGTTGAGTCAAACAAGCACCTGTTTTTCAGACATGACCTTAGGTCAACCAGTGTGACGTTGCTTACAGTTTACTCAGTCTCCTACAAGCCCATGCCTATACAGTAATCTCTCCAAAACACACAGCAACTCCAATGCCCTTCCCAATGACCTTAGTCATAAGATGCTATTATCAGAAGCCACTCAGCCAGTTTAAACTCCCAGTGCCATCAGCTGATCCCCTGGCGTGTTCTCCTATGCACATGGCTGAGCTGATGGGAGACCACAACTTCCCGTCCTACTCCACTGGCTTGGCTGAGCTACAGCCACAATCATCCACTTTGCCTCCACACACTTTACAAGCTCTGCATGCTCTTCCCGACCGTGGCACATGCCTCCATATGGCATTTGCTTACTCGCCAAGGTTCAAGAGCACTTTCAACGAGTTTGATCATGGAGAGAGAGAGAGAGAGAGAGAGAGAGAGAAATAAGAGAACGCTCAAACTGAACCTGCTGCAATCTCGTTCAGAGAGGTTTGCGAACTCAGATTTTGTCCTGTGCACTCGAGAACCTTTTTGTTCACTTGCTCTTGAAACGTCTGTACAACAGCTCTGCCAAGAGTCATCAAACAACAAAAGGGTTGGTCGACAACTTCTGGAAACGCAGAGCGACCACAAGCAAGAGCATATAAGGTCAATTTGTCCACGTGTGTGACCTTCCCAAAACAAAGAAAAGCACATTAAGTTTGTGCCAGTGTGCTGGGTATCTTTCAGAGCACGCGTGCGGCAACGCACCAGAGCAAAGCCAACGTGAAGGGGGGCGGAGGAAACCTGCACGTGGGAATGGGGCAAGAACAACCAGTCTCTCCACTTTCAGAGGTAAATTGTGGACAACCCCTAACCATAATAGGCCTGACCCAGCAAGAGAGATTAAAGTGGATGACAGATTTTAGATGTCAGCAACAGTCAATATTCTCATCAAACCTCAGAAGACATAACTAACCAGCCTTAGTATGACTAGGTCATAATAGCACATATTATTAGGGGTGGGCATAGATTAAATTTTTTTATCTAGATTATTCTCACTGAAATCTTGAAATTAATTTAGATTAATCTATATAAAAATGGCTCATATGCGTGCTACCCAAGTAATGACTAAAAGTCAGTCTTTGAGATAGGGTTTCTTAATACAGAGGGTGCATTAGACCAGGGGCTCATCTCCTGTTTCCAAAATGCATCAATGACTGCTTGAGAAAGCTGTTCTACTTTGATACTTGAAGAAAAAAAAACATGCTCAATAAAATGTAGGCTACTCATGTTCAACGGTTTATTCAGTTAAACATGAATTTGTAAGCCTACATACTGTACATTAAAAGGGGTTGATAACATGTTTATTCAGCTAAACATGATATTTGAAATGTAAGCCAATATTTAGTACATTTAACCTCACGGAAGTAATTTGGGGGGGACTTTTTCAAAAGCCGGTTTTGGTCCTCTGCAGTTTTAACGGTTAAAAAGAAATATTTAAATATCGACGAATCTAGCGCTAGGACCGTGCAGAAAACGACCGCTCCGAGCTCCGCTCCAATAACACTTTACGTTCCTAAAATGAATTTTCCATGAAGCAAACCGGGCGACTTCGTGGCTGCATCCATGTAAACACACGTCCGATTTGTAATTCACAGGTTTGAAAACTCGTTCTCGCCCCTACTGTGCAATTTGGTTAGGAATACAGCCGAGCTAAACTATCAAGTTGAAACTCATCATAGTTTGCTCACCCATTTTGATCCATTTCCCAACCCAACTTTAAGAATAGATTAACGGCGATAATTTTTATATCGCCCGATAAGAGTATCAAATTAACGAACGCCGTTAACGCCCCACCACTAATTATTATACATATTAAAAAGTAATTGAAAAATTACAAAAAGAGACCAATATTCACATTCTCTGCTCTAGACTCCATTACTAAAAATAATATTAAGGAAATAATGAAGGGAACTTTATAGAACACAAAAAATATTCTTTTTTTATAAGGATCTAAAACCACCTTCAAATATAAACGTTAACTCAAATTACTAATTTGCTTCAACTAATTCCAATGTTTTTTTTTTTTTTGCGGCAATGTTAATACTAATAAAATCAGAGCATACCTGTCACAATGCTAACAGAGATATGCCCTCTGCAGTCTGAACTGAGCTTCCTTCTGCTTCACGTCCTCATGCCTCCCTCAGCCAGATCCAAACACTAAACTAAACCGTTCAGTGCTACTGTCCTCACACTCTGGAACACCTTCTTCCACCATGCGTGAGACTCCAAGTCTCTCCTCGCTCAAGAATAAATACAAGCCAACATTTTTATACTATATTATACTTTATCAGCTGTAGTTTAAATTTATTTTCATTAATACTGAAGCATTAGTTGCATTTTGTCATTTTGCTTTTTAGTTTTTTATACTTTGCTTTGAAAGTGCCCTATCCTGTGAAAAATCTACTATATAAATTACTACTTCAATAATTCCATGATTAAGAATTATCACTAATTCTTTCATCTTCGACCCTAAACATTCAGCCTGTGAAGACAGCTTTAGGAAATTTAAATGAATCTTTTCAAAACGTCCGAATAGAACTGAGACAAATTTACAATGACACAGAACACATTAAAATTAAATACAACAGAAGAATCAAACTCACGCATCGGAGTGGCTAATGTCATCCAAAGTAGCAGAAGCTGTAAGATAACTACACACACACACACACACACACACACACAAACAAGCAGGCATAAACAAATCTTCAAATTACATTATGACAATGTATATGTTTTACTGATAAACTATGGTGTTTTGTAAAAGGAAACAAATGTTTATTAATAATAAACATTTCATAATGACTATATATTTATGCACCTATATATTTATGTGACTAATTTTATCAACATATCACAATTCCCAGTTTTGTTGTGGTGGTGGCAACACTTCCAGCTTTAGTTGTAGATCAGGACTTTTATAAAAAAGGACTTTAAAAAAAAAAAAACAAAAGTTGGTCTACACTGAAATGAAAAAGACAATAAAAGAATAAAAAGGGGAAAGGTAAATAGGTCAAACTAAACACATTTAGCTTCAAATACAAATATTTTTCTTAAACCTGGTTATAAAAGAAAACTGGGTTAGCTAGGAAATCTGTGGGACTTTATTAAGGTCTAGGTATACAAAGTATTATGTAAACATCATCACATGAGCCCAGCCCTCAAAGTTGACAGATTCCTAAAACAGGTTAGACTTCTCTTTCTTGACCAAATGTTGCAACATAACCTCATTCATTTTCAACCTTCCATGTACTGGGAGGAAATGTTTTTTAATGACTGGGTAACTGCAAAGAAAAAGCGTCACACACAGGCTGAGCTGAAGTCACATTCCTCACCTTCAGTTCATCTAATTGTGTACGAGTGTTCCAGTTGCTAAAAAAAGCATAGCACAGATGTCTTTGCCCAACCAAGAAGCTTCTGACTTTAAGCAAAAAAAAAAAAAAACCCCAACAATTTCAATATCATTGGGGAAATAAGAAGCAAAAGAACGGTTTCATTTTTCAGAGAAATTGTTACTTAAGTTCTCAGATATAGCACAGCCTAAAAATATATGTAGGAATTTTAGCAGAGATAGTATACTGTTGTGACTGCATGCGAGGAGAAGAGAAAATAATGGAAACACCAGGAAATGTCTGGATCCTGTTTAATTCTGATACTGTCTCTCCTGACATTTTAAAATTTTCTGTTTCAAAATGCCATGTATAACAAACATTAGGTGGCATTCATAAATGTTAAATGGATATTCCTTTAAAAATAATTTCAGTTTCTAATATAGTCAACTTCCTGTAGGCTTAAATTGTGACTAGAGTGCCCATCATGAAGTTATAGAAGTTAGCCAGGTTCAGTTAGCGCTAACAAAAAGTATAGTTAGATGACTTGATAGGCCAGAACTTGGCAAATGATTTCCATTATTCTAGTAAATTACACATATATTAGTAGGCAAATATGTTAGCCATAACTGAAGGGACAATCAGGCCAACTCCTAACTTGTCTGAGGGAGAAGTATTAGTTCTCACGTACACGTTAGGGAAGTAAGTAAAGGGGAAAACTCACAGGTTAGATGACTTAACTCTGTCATTCAAGTCTCCAAGAGTCTGTGAGGTTTTCATATAACTAGAAGAAGAAATATTGTGAAGAAAATAATAAGAAAGAAACATCAAGTCTAGCTGCTATGTTCCCTAACAGGATGTTAACAGACAACTCTAGAGATGGAGAGAAAGATTCAGGGAAAAAGTGATCTAGACTCACACCATAAAATCAAGTTTACAGATGAACAGATGAATGGCCAAAAAAGAAATCCCCATAAAAGCGAAGCTGGAAATAGGTGTTTCCTATGGCTACGGGGAGGACATTTGTGTAGAAATCAATCATGACTTAAGGATAAGAGGGAGTGCCTTTCAGTACTCACGCGTTGGAGGACTGGACCTCTTGCCAGCTTTTGCTGATGTTCTGTTTAAACTCAGAGAGAGGGTTTATACCCAGTCTCCTCCTCAGCTCTGCAGCATGCCTCTCTTTCGCAGCAAGAACCTGCCTAAGTGTCAGAATCTCCTCCTCCACCTGGAAAAGGCAAGTACAAAATAAGCAACACAGCTGCATGCAAACATGACTTAAAATACTGTACATCATTCACGCTTCTAAGCCTAAGCCACCTTGCATCATCGATTTAGCAATGAAAATGTTAATTATAAGGCAATGAAGCACAAAAAGAAAGTGGACAGGCTGGAGTTTCCTGTGGAGGTGAGCAGGAAACGCTGTCCGATGGGAGCGGAGAGGTTTGGGAGGCCCGAGAGTGCAGTCAGTACCTTGAAGAGCTCCACCTGCACCTCCACCGACTCATCCTCGGTCATGCCTGGGGGCAGGGTTCCGCCACTGGCGCTCTCCGTGTTCATGGTGGAGAAGCCTACACCCAAACCACACAGGACAGCCGGTTACACGTCAGTGTTATAAGCGTCTAAGACTTCAGAGACGGACACGGATTTGTGTGTCATCGTGATGCCTACTCTAGTAAACATGGAAAGAAGGCTCACTTAGTTAAATTTAGTTAACAACTGACCGAAACAATCAAATATATTGTAACACGGCCAAGTTTTTGTTGTTTTTTCATTCAAATTATTGCAACGAGCCATTTTATAAATGCTTCACAATCGACGACAAACTACCGCTAGGTCACTTTACTCGTTCTCTACTTTTACACTTTTACACTTAACAAGAGATAGATAGCTAGCTATGCTGGCTAGTTAACAAAGTAGGCTACAGCTGACATGTATCGGAACACATTCGTGTTAAGCTAATCTCTTTGGCCACTTTACCTCGGTTCTCTGAATCCATTGTATCGGATATTTAGACAGAATGACGTTAGCGCGCAAAAGTTTAATATTAAAGTGAGTCGTTGGTCCCTGCGCTGTTGACGTTTAGTAAAAGCAGCTTTCGAATTATTGACCAACGAGATTCGCACTTCCGGAGAGGGTAGTGACGTAAAAGTCCCGCACCAACACCCTCCTCCCCGGGGCACTTCAACAATATGTTTTATAAATATACGCTACACTGTACTATGGGTTATGATAGTATTCAGATCCATTTACTTGACTTATTGCACACTTTACTGTGCTGTGAATTTATGTTTTTATGTGATTTTATGTGATTTTTTTTTTCAATCAATCCACACCTAAAATAAAAAAACACTGAATTATTTTGTTCACAAAAATATTCCCTTTGCTGTAGCGCTATAAATTGTGATCAGGTGAATCCTCTCTGACTTAATTATCCTTGAGATGTATCTAACTCAGTTGAAGTTCACCTGCCATTGTAATAGATTGTATATAGTTTGGAAAGACACGTGTCTGGGTTTCACAGTTTATACTGCAGTCTCAGGGGGAAAAACAAGACACGAGGTCCAAGGAACTGGTCTGAATGTGGCAAACTGTGGCAAGGCATTTCAACTGTTTTGACATGGAAGAATCTTGGAACAACTGTGAACCGTCCTAGAGTCGGCCCAGGACCAACAATGACAAAGACATAGAGCAACTTCAACCAGTAGCTATACAGAGATGAGATGAGGGAGTAAATATCAGTTAAGTGACTGTGTGTGTGCTCATGAAGAACACACATCCTGATTGGAAGATAGGGATGGTGGTGCTGCTCAAAAATGTTGAAGATATCTGTGAGAACATCTGTCAGTTGGTCTGCATATAATGTTGGTCTTTCTTGGCTATGGAGCTGATGTGAAGTGCAAGGTGAGATTAACCGCTAGGTGTCAATTTCCCTGGAGGATCTGTGGATGCCGAGTCATCACTCTGTACTTTCCTGAAGTCAACAAGCATCTTTTTTGTTTCATTCACATTCAGGAACAGGTTGTTGAATTTGCACTAGACCGTTAACTGCTGCACCCTCTTTCTGTATGCTGACATGCCATCCGTGTTCATAAGATCCACACCAGTTGTGTCATCAGCAAACTTGATGCGTTTCGAGATGTGAATTGATGCACAGTTGTAGGTTAACAGTGAGAGGTCCAGGGGACAGCTGGACCTTCGTGTGGGTGAGGATAAATCCCTTGAAGCACTGCATGATGCTGGGTAGATCTGTGACAAGATGGTGATTGTTGAAGCTGAAGAACCCGATGACAATGGTGCTGCTCAAAGATATTGAAGATATCTGTGAGAACATCCGTCAGCTGGTCTCCACATAATCATAACACTCGGCTAGGAGTGTTGTCAGGTCCAACAGGCTCCTGTGAGTAAGCTGTGCGGTCTCAGACACAGCACCTGATCATTGGGAGGAAGGTGTTGTTCTCTACATGACATTGTTCCGTACTTCATGCCATGTGTCGGTCATTCAATGCATCTGGAAGGGAGGCATCACTGTTACAGGCAGGCAATGCTGTCCGGTATTTGGTGATGGCCTGAACACACGTGAGCACACGTGTGTTGTGTGTGTCTTAAAAGTGCCCATGGAGTCTTTGGGCTTGCTCTCACCATTTTGGCCCATACTCTCCTCAGAGCTGTTATCACCAGCTCTGAAAGGTGAGTGACGAGTCCTCAGCAGTGCACACCGCTCAGCAGGCATCTACAGCTTCTGGTTGTGGTGTGTGGCGATGGTCTTGGAGATGGTAACGTCAGCATAGCCAGGCAATGATGCCGTATACTTCTTCAGGTGGCTGTCTGGTATGTATTGTGGCACAGGCATAGTTTTGGGGTGGAGGAGTTGGTCATTTTCCCCACAATAATTCCTCCTCTCACTACTCATATGTGTTAGGTTGGGTGGTGTGAGCAGTGTCCCTCTACTAAGCTGACTGACACTGCGTTACCGCCTATGCAAATTAGTTGGGGTGTGTTGGTGTAAACAAGTTCTAGCATGTTCAACTCTCTTGTTGCAAAGTCCACATGCTGATGGAATTTCAGGAGCACAGACTTGAGATTTGCATGACTGATTAAACAGTTTAATCAACAGTTCATTGATAATGGCATCACAGAGCTCACAGTGCCTCTTTAGCATTAGCGCTGGGGGGGCAGGGAACGTATACCACAGTTATGAGTGCAGTGGTGTCACCAGTGGTGGGCAGTGCTTACTAAACAACATGTAAATGTCCTTGGAGGAACATGAAAAAATTCTCTGGTCTGATGAGATGAAAATGAAATTTTTTAAGCAAAAAAGTAAGCCCTATGTCCTGTGAAAAACAGGTACATCAAATCACCTGGCGAACGCTATATTATATGGGGTTGTTGCCTTTCACAGGCTGGAGAAGGGAGACTGGTAACGATTGAGAGATAAATACAGCCAAACACAGGGATATAGAAATAAAGGTTGTGAATATTTTTGTGAATAAAATATTTTTTATTTCATTAATTAGAAATTTCAAAAATATGTCCTCACCTTGGTTGAGTGATTAAGTGTAGGTGGATGGGTAGAAAAGGCAATGTACAACAGATTGTGTCAGGCGTCAAGTAAAGGGGTATGAACCCACTATAAGCAAACCATTTTAAGTGTGTTACATTAACTATAAGAGGGGCAAAGCAGGCTTAATACCATGTCACAAATAGGACTATTTCTTTCTTCATGGATCCCTAGTCTACATTTATTTACTGTTCTAGCACCAAACTCACTTCAAAGGCAGAACGCGTCATCACAGGCATCATGGGAAACAAACAAACAAAAATCTGGCTGTGTGACCCCAAGCTCAGAACTGAAACACCTTTGCTTTAGAAGGAAACCCCAGAACTGTCAAAGCTGTCCACCACTTTTGCACAGTATGACAGGAATGGAGCCTGCATTGCTTTTGACAGCTAGGCACACTTTCTCAGAACTTGGACAGCATCACCCAAATGGGAAATAAACCAAAAATATTTAGGGAATTTAACAGCTGACCTTGGGAATTGTGCCTTAATGAGACGATTTTGATTAATTACATTAGCCTTTCATCCATTTTTAATAGATTTTTAGCAATTTTGAAGGGCATATTACCAATTTACAATAGGTTACAGGTAAAGCACGTTTACGGGCTGATTTGAGGTCTTAATGTTAGCAGTCTGCAAAAACTGTTCCCTTGTCTTAGGTCTGTTTTCAATAAATCCATTCTCAGTTCACTGATGCAAAGTATCCCAATTCTCTCCTTACATCATATGGGACCCTTGGGTAAAGTGTGAATATGAAGTGATTTAAAATGCACTACTTCTAAATCCTCAAGGACTCCACCGTTTGGGGTAGGAACTATAAATCACCAATCTGCTGCTAATCAGTCAAACAAAGGCTACCATAAAACATTAGGTAAGTGTAACACTAGTGTAGGGGGTCTACGAAAGCCAGAAAGAAAAAGGCTAAGGAAATTAACCAAAAGTCAGTATACATTTACATAAAATAGTTAATAAATGTAAAATTCACAAAATAGGCAAATGTAATTGAATAATCACTTGTATCTATAATTGAATAATCCTGTGCTAAGTGTTTTAACTCTTTTTCTGTGCTGCCCAGTCATGATGAGAACAACTGCCCATTTTTTGTGTGCCGCGCTCCTTTTAACCTGCTTACTATGGAGTGCTGAGAGTGCTGCTGCTATGGGGTTTCACCACAGCAGCAAACTCGTGCGAGGTCTCCAGCACGGCGCATCGCCGACGGACGGCGGCGCGGAGGAGGGCTCGTCGTTTCTCACCAGCGCGGCAGCTTTTCTCCCCGAGACTACGACGGAACGG
Source organism: Brachyhypopomus gauderio (assembly GCF_052324685.1). Taxonomy (NCBI): domain Eukaryota; kingdom Metazoa; phylum Chordata; class Actinopteri; order Gymnotiformes; family Hypopomidae; genus Brachyhypopomus; species Brachyhypopomus gauderio. The sequence goes on along the minus strand of NC_135214.1, from coordinate 29,698,265 downwards.
CCTCACGTCCACAAGAACAATCCGAGGAGGGCAAGGAGGTTATTGCCTGGGAAACCGACATCGCTGGACCTCACTTTCCACATGTTAAGGGAACTGATGGAGACATCGAGAGCAGAGAGGATGTCACAGAAGGCGATGATGAACCAGCACTTGCTCAAAGCTCTCGGGAAGAGATCTAATAGTTAGTGTGAAGGAAGATTCTGTGTGTGTATAGGATTACACAGTCAGGTACGTTACATATATGCTCTGTGTTACTGAATACTTATATTTATCTATGTTTATGAACATACACTGTAGGATGTCATAATAGCACAGCAATAAAGTACTAAAAATGATGAATGGATGTTTTGGTTTTTACATTACATTAAGAGCAAACAAAATGAAATGTTCATAAACATTTATTTTACACCAGCAAATCAGATAAATGTTCATTTTTCTTTCAGACAGACAATAACCATGCTACAACATAAAGGTCTATTATTAATCTTCATTATTCCATGTATGTACATGAGACCTTAACCATTTAACTAGAAGTAGCATAGTTTCATATCCACATCCAAATAACATATCTGAAACAAGGACAAATCTTTTAAAAACATGTTAAAATAAGGTAATAAATAAAATAAAATAAAAAACGCATCAAATTACCATTTCACTATAATAACACACATTTTCTTCTTTCTGAAGACTACAAGGAACTGCTTCCTGGTTGTGTTACTCAACTGCATTCAACTTAAAACGTTGCATTTTCCAACATTTCAATGTAGAAGCCATTAATAGGCATGTCAGTATAATTCTGGAGGGGACAGCTAAATGCACAGGAAAGGACCACAGAGGCAAACAACCATCAACAACCACCGAGAGCAGAGGAACAAGAGTGAACTACAGAGAGAGAGAGAGAGAGAGAGAGAGAGAGAGAGAGAGAGAGAGAGAGAGAGAGAGAGAGAGAGAGAGAGAGAGACAGAGACAGAACATGTCTGAGGATGCGTGTGTGCAGAGAACTGCGCTGACAAGCTCAATCTACACAATTCAGTAAAACATGATTGCCAAATAGCCTTTAACCTCCATAAAACAAGCAAATAAAAGCAAAAGCACTTGGCTGGTGACAATGTCATTACGTTTTGGGTCTGACCAGAGCCAATGTAGGTCAGTCAGCCAGTCATACATGTCACAACACCTTGGGCTACAGGATTGGTAAGGTGACACTGGAAATTTTTCATGTGAAATGTATGGTGTAGAAATGATAACCATTTAACACTGTCATTATGAATGCTTAACTGCCACGACTGATTAAGGAAACCCTGTAGGAGTTTAAAGCACTTCAGTTTAATTGGGTGGGGAGATGTGCACATATGCCATAAACTGCTAGCGCAACCATAAAAATCCAAGTTACTTTCCCCTCAGAACACAAAAGGAAAACAAAATGCCACAAATTGTTAAGACTGATTCCATTTCAAAATATATATATGAAAAAAAACTTGACAAAATGAGAATCCTTAAGCTAACGGGAGAAATGTCACTCAGTGCTTAGCCTGCACTGACAGGTATCTCCCTTTGACTGGCTTGGTAACCCAGCAGCTTGGAAACCTGAAATGCCACCGAAGAGAAATTAGTCATGGCCATGATGATGCAAAACCTGTGGAGTTATCGGAGTCATTTCAAACAAACAAAATGAAAATGAAAGGAAGAGAAAAAAAAAAGGTTAACATGGATGCCTGATTTTAATAATTCTAATTCTGATTCTGTAATTCTAATTAGTTACTGAAAGTACTCCCTGTACTAATCTGAGAGACTGGGGCAAAATTAGGTTTTGGGTTCTAATATAGAAGCTAAACATGTGAACTTCTTTACTCTCCTGTATTAAATGTATTAAATGCTAGTCAGATTTTAAAATTGGTAAGTAAATAGCAATAGAAGACATTTTCTGCCCCAGAATAAAGAACCTCCACTACCACAGACACTCACGATCACTGTTAGCTCTTTGCGCAAGGGTCTCACGTGACCACGAGGGAGGGGCACTCTAGTTAACCATCGTCACATATCACAAAGATCAATAACACAGTATAATAATAAATATGAGCCAACAATTACAAAATAAAAATGCACAAAATATACATGTACTGTACATACACACAATGTGTGTATAGTGTATATCTATATAAAAACATTTTTTTTTTCTTTCCTTCTTAGATATACATTTACGATGTATAGTCAGAAATGATGGAACAGAATATGGGGTTTGTGTCAACGAGTCCCTTGAAATATGAGAAGAGACGTCACTAAGCCAGAACTAAAGAAACAGAACAATGCTAAAGCCTCTGAACATGCTATTAAGAACTAGGACTAAGCAGCCTAACCAGACTAAGGCAAAGACTGGCTAGGACACATACTAACATCCACACACTGCACAACCTTATGATGTGAAAAGTTATTTTTAATTGGTTGACACTAATTTTGGCTCCGCCTTTTCAGTTGGCCGACACCTCAACGCAGCACATCTATTTTTAACAGATGGCATAAATAAGCATTTAAGAAAATAGACATTCTGAAATGTTGTGTGTGGCAACTTTTGCATCACTTAAAAAAAAAAAACAAGGTGGTTAAGACTAGGACAGGACTTGTTTTAGGCTCTCAGATAAGACACGGGGGGACTCTGGACAGCCATATGAGGTGGTCACCGAATGAAGACCTCAAGTCCAAATTAGGGCTACTGATTGAACCAAATTTGTGTTGGGCTTCTCTCTTCTCAGAAATGCAATGGGAAGAACAACAGCATGATACGCTGGAAAAGAAATAACCAAAAACCAGTGTTGGCTTCCCATCTGGCCTTCCTTACATACACACGCAGGTCAAGGGATCGGGCAGCAAACAGCACTCGTGAACTACCTCCGTCCTTCTGAGTGATCGAGTGTACATAAATAAACCCACTGTTAAGATAAAAGTGTTCGACCTCAGCTAGCAATGTGGGGAAACGGTGCATGCTACAGTGACAGCGAGCAGGTGTGGCCAGAGGAGAAAGGCTTGGGAAGGCAAGTTTGGACTTCAAAGGTCAAAAATCAGAGTACAACAGGAGAACGAACATCTGGTGGATTTTTTTTGTTGTTGTTTTTTTTTTTTTTTTTTACTCTCTTTGTTGTTTTCAAGCTACACTGAGGCGCACGTATGCCACTCTGGAAGAATAATGACTGGCGACAGCGAACGTGAGGAGGCAGGGGAGGGAGATGTCTGACAGAGCTCAGCTTTGCGTTCCGCCGTCACTGGCTTCTCTCGTTTCCAACGCTGGCTTTTTCTTTTAGGTTGTCGAAGGAGTTGATCCTCTGGTAGTTCCTCAGACCATGGTGGGGTGGGGCTGGGTGTAGGTGGGAGCACAGATTGGCAGATGGAGGGCCACACGGTGGAGGTGGCAGAGGGCGGGGCCATTAGTTGAATCCAGTGTCGGTCCGGTAGGTGGTGTGAGGCCCGTCAGACGTTAGCTGGGTGGTCTCTGTGGCGGAGGGCTGCAGCACAATAGGCTCACCTCCACCCGCCTCTGTTGGTGTGTAAAACAAGAAGGGATCAAAATCCCAGTAGCTGATAAAAATGACAGCAGCACATTGTACACAGTGCTTTAAAGAAAAAATACATCGGGTTTACATGATTTTGCACTTTTCCACACATGTTCAGTAAAAAAAAAACTACTGCTAATGAATTTAACACAATTTCATGCCTTAATGCCACATATAATATCCAGAAAAACATCATGTTGGCAAAATTTAATTAAACAAATGCATGTGAATTAATGACACTATAGCTCTGTTAAAAAGTCTTTATAATTCTGTTTATATTGTGCATACAGTGATAAAAGACGGGATAACGCATTTGTCACATACACGCATACGCACACATCTAACCTCTCTCATCAGACTGCAGCTGGGCCTCCAGGTCTTCAGGAGAGACGTAGAACTCCTGATCCTGTCCTTCAGGTGGCCGTGGTTTGCACTTTCCACAGCAACAGTTACAGCAACAGCACAGACAGCAGCAGAAGTAGCAGCCTGTAGCCAGCCCGCAGAACACAAACAGTGCCTGTAGGGGGAGACAGTGTGCACAAAAAGACAGAAGAGGTAGAAGAGATGCGCATGATTGCAAGAGAAGAAGAGACCAGTGATCAGTGAACACCACAAACAATGATATATAGTGCTAGACGAGAAACATCAAACTATGAATTCAGCCTGTGCCATTACACCCAACTACTGAAGCTACCTCCTCATGTGTTAGCTAAACAAACAACACTTTAATCACAAATCACTCCGTCTGCTTTGAAGAATTCCGAATTTCTGGGGTAAATGTAAACTCACCTTGGCCCACCAGCTCGAGAGGACAAAGTACGTGTTGACGTTCTCCTCCCCAAACTGCTCGGCCACGTAGAGCCCCAGGGAGCCGTACTTGTCGTAAATGTTACGCTTGGTCGGGTCGTTCAGGATGGCATGGGCGTTGTTGATCTCCTTAAACTTATCGGCCGCCTCGGGATTGTCTGGGTTCTTGTCAGGGTGATATTTCAGCGCCAGTTTCCTTTGGGGAATAATGCGTGATGAAAACAACCAATTAAGCGAGGCGTAAACTCTGGTGGCTACTTAAGTACCGAGCGACCGGGTGGGCTCCGGGCCCTCACCTGTAGCACTTCTTGATATCATCGTTGGTGGCCAGCTTGTCCACGCCCAGCACGTGGTAGAGGGACTCTCCGGAGGTGGAGAGGGTGCGCTGCCTCTGCTGCTCAGCCATGGCGGTTCAGGTCCTCGACAAACTGCAGAAAACAGAGCAGCGTAATGACCCCTCACAGCACAGAGGGCCCCAAAGCCACACACCTGCTGCTCTCCTGACCTTCATGTGGACATGAAGTTTGCATTTAATTGTGATTCTGACAATCTCTCAGGTTGGAATCACATTTTCAGTACAATGTTTGACTAAATTTTTATATATTTCACTATTATTGGTTAGGGTTAGCTAAAGTTTTTGATCCCATCAAGCCATTTTTATGTGAAATGTCAATAATTAACAGAAATGTCCATCATCTCCACCAGCATCAAACATTTTTTTCCCCATTTTGATGAGAATCCTCCACTCACCGCTGAGCAAGACGACGCACACCAAGCATCAGATTACACCTAATCCACCTAATCCAGCTCTCTTCATCCCTCTTGAGCCCCCACCCCACCCCACCCAAGCTGCCTGCTAATCACATGGAGCTGGGAGCTACAGGTCTGATTAAGTGTGTTGTATGGTCACGCTCTGCCTGATCTCATGGTTTCAGCAGGTAGCATATCAGCCAAATGGACCGAATTCAGTAATCGTAGTAAACGATAGGGGGTTGCAACGTGCATGTGTACTCTGTACTGTCAAAATGCTCATAGCAGGCAATGGGCAGGGTGAGAGCTTGACTAAGGAATAAAACTCAGCAGACATAATCTGAGGGGAGGTTTAACTGAACAACCAGGTGCTTTTCTTTTAAAAACATGTTTTTTTTAATGCTGCAGCATACCTTACACGAAATATGAATGTGGTTGGTTGCATTTGTCTTGTCTAACAATCATTCTGTCACAAAGTATTTATCTTGGCGCAGCTGGATTATATTTTGCTATAATCTTTGTGTACAGTTTCAAATACATTTTGGCCAGTTTTTAGACCAAGATTAGTCATAACCTTATACAAAGAAGCACAATCAACATTACCTTTTAGTCCAAATCTAGGCTTATCATTCTGTGCTTATCCTCAGAATACCCACTGACCTAGAAATCAGCCTCATAAATAAGTTATTATAACTCAGTATGCAGCTAACTCAATATTAGTCCAGCAAGTCAAACCAATTCTGATGCAATATTTCAATGCCAAAAAGTATGCATGCAAGAAAAACTGAGATGCACCAATTGATCGGCCGGTGACTGGAATCGGATGGTTTGCAGCATAATCTCTTATATAGTATATATAGAGTACATATACAGTGTCATATAACCGATGCTGTGCCAGTCACATTTGTAACACAAGGATGATAGATACACAGGCACACATAGGCAAAATGATGACTGCACCGGGTCTAGATCTTGACAACATAAAGGCCTTGATTTCTTTATTTGTATTACCCGGTAAACTTGTTTTATTTCAGAAAAGGATAAACATTGCTCTTTATTTTCTTTGGAAGTTTGTCAACTACAACCTAGTACACATTTTTAGGTTGAGAGGCAAGAAGTTTCCATTCAAATTGAACAAAACTGTTTCTGTATACTGTCATTTATAATTCCGTTATTAAAGAAAGAAAATCGGAACCGGCCAAAATCACTTTCGGTCAGTCGCATGTTTTAAAGAAAAAAAATCTAAATGGGCCAAGAGAACTGCAGCGGGTGCACGGGCCTCCACTCAGAGCCATACACCTCCAATACGGGGCCGACTTTGAGCACAGGTCACGGAGGCCAGGCTAAAGAACGGAGCAGAAAGAAACGTAGCATGACAAAGGGTCACATTTACGCCACTTCTAAACAGTGGGCGTCGCCCACTGAAGCCCCCCCCCCCCCCCCCCTCCCTCCCACATGTGCAGCCCTCAAACGGCACAATGCCACGACTGCTTAGGCTTTCCCAGGCTGTCTGCCATCTGTGACATGAGCTGGGCTAATGCGTAGTGGCATGTACAGGTTCTTTCTCCTCGCCCAGCGTCTCGGCTGGCAAGGTTTGTTTTCGGGGCGACAGACCAGGCATTACACAAAGCCAGATGGAATCCTGTATAACACAGAACTCTTGAACAGAGCCCTGCTAAATACTCAGAGGCAGAAACAAACTTCATCCTTAACAAAGAAAGACCCAAATAACCCGGTCCTACGCTGTTACCTTCGACACTGGTTAAAACATTCAGTTTGCATGTAGGTGATCGTGAAAAACTGAAATGACTTCAGTAAACTTTCATTGATCAACCCATCTCTGATAAGAAAACATCTTTTACCTAGGCATATGTTTGTCAATAATAATAATAATAATAATATTGTAAATTTTGTATTGTAAATATCATAGTAAACAGCTTTGATTGTAAAGCCTGGTTTGTACTTGACGCGTCGCGAGGGTCCGCGCGGCGAAAATGACGTCATCGCTGTGGCTCCGCCCGTGCGTGAGGGCCTCGCGCGCAGTGGATGTGCGAGGTCGTGCACCTCTCGAATTTTGTAACTTTGCGCGCGCCACGCGCAATGAACAAAGTCATGTTTGCAGGGTTCATACACCTTTACAAGGTGGAATTAAAGCACTTGTAAGTCACTTTCAAGGTCCATTTCAATATTTCCCAGCACGATAAACTGAAATAAGTTAGATATTTATACATATACTCGAAATGATTCGAAATAATTCGCTTTTAATCACATTATTTAATGGTGGTTTATTTTCAAAACGCCAAATCTTAACGTCTTCACGTTCTCTCATGTTTCGTCCTGGAATTACAAGAGGCTCGTATTTGTTAACGTAATACAAGAGAACTGTTCTGTCAGACAGATATTTGTTGTGAAACAAAGTAGTTACAATTTCAAGCATTTTAAAGTACTTTAGCCTAAATTCCAGCACTTTCAAACTTGAAACCGAAAGCAACATTAAAATTCATCAAGTAAATGTTCCTTCCCCTGTTTTTGAGGGGTGTTTCTTTATACTACCACATATCGTTTCGGAGAACACGACGCGCGGAAAGTATAAACGCCTACACTGTTCGCGCAGGGTCGCGCAGGGTCGCGCAGGGTCGCGCAGGGTCGCGCAGGGTCGCGCAGGGTCGCGCAGGGTCGCGCAGGGTCGCGCGAGGTGGGCGGAGTCACACGCTATGGTCACACGAAAGTATAAACCAGGCTTTAGTCAGTCAAATGCAATACAACACAGCCCCCAGAACGTATAAACACAGCTGCCCTGTTTTCCATGTGAAATAAACTGTACAAAGACGCTTTTTTTTTTTACCAAAGACTGTATTCAAATGGAATCATGAAGTCTCTCTAGAACAGCCAAAGATGTAATGCATTCATTGTCACAATTTTAAAAATCAGCTGAACTATTGTCTCCGGATGGCATTTTTCACAAGTGAGTCTTTTGGCTTAAACAAGTGAATCTCAGCAAACAATTTGCGTAGGCTGTTAAACCTGTTTCAAAACTGGATTTGTCTTTTAAAATCCAAAGTTTTGCCATCTACCTTGCCAAGAGAGAGAAGCCCAAACCCTGCAGCAGCAATTTCCTATACAGCAGCATGAGATTTAAACACTGAAGCCACTTGCGTTAATTAGTGGTTTAAATGAAAGGCCGATCAATAATGCAACAAACCACTGCATGACCTCCTCCTCTGCTCATATTAAAAGAGCATCTCAAGCATCTTTTCATGATATTTGGAGCTACCCTACACTTTTGGTTCATTATTTCATGAACATTTTGAGGTACTGCACCATATCTAGTCCAGGTAAACTGCTGGCTTATAAAGACCAGACTACAGTTTATTTTATATTTATTTTTCAGTAGTTCTGAGCAATTCTTTCTGAGCAATGACTTTACAAAAAATAAATTTGGTATAGTGCATGTTGAATGTTTTGAGACCCTTTCAAGTTTTCCACATTTTGGTTTGTTTCAGATTAGTCTTAAGATGTACTATTTTTTCTAGGCAAACTACACACACTGCGCTACAATGTCAAAGTAAATGCAAGTTTTTAAAATGCACTGTACATTTGTTTTAAAAACATACCAAAATATTACACCTATATAAGTGCATCGTTCACTTTTTACTTGGTTAATGCACCTTTTGGCAGCAATGGCCTACAATCCTACAAGCTTGGCACATCTTTCTGTTGGACGTTTCTCCCATTGGTCTTAGCAAAACTGCTTGTGGTCATGCAGGTTGGATGGGGAGTGCATCGCCAATTCCAAGTCTCTCTGGAGATGCTCTACTGGGTTTAGGTCCAGGCTCTCGCTGAGAAACTCCAGGACTTTCAGTTTTCCTGAGTTGTTTTCCTGACAGTATGCTGTGGGTCACTGTCTTGTTGAGATCCAAACCGACGTCCCAAACATCACCTCGTGTTATTGGTTTTAACAAACTTCATCTATTTGAGAATGACAAGGACTACCATGGTCTTAAGAATGCAGTGCTAATCCATTTTCATTTTTCTAATCACTGCATGGTTTAGACTTGAGGTTCAAGACAAATCCACATCATAGGAATACCTATAGAAATTGGCTCAAAATTATGCTCTATTTAGCATGACCTTATGATACCAACTTAGAACACTACATGTGGCCTATGTAGTGAGCTGGAAGACACAAAGGTGTAGCAAGGCTAGAATGTGGCACATTGCTTCTGCTTAGCTTACAAAGCTGTTTTAGAAAACATCTGGAATATAACGTCAGTACTATAATCCACTATAATATAACATTGCATAAAGAAGAAGGAAATCAGAAATGTCTACATGTGATTTAAAGTTGGTTTTCCCGTTTCTCGCAAATCCTGACTTTGGCCAAACCTGCTGACACAATGACATCAGCACTAGCCCGGTGCAGTGATCAGAGGAATTACCCATGATTCATCAGCTGACTCAGTGCTTTTCTTTAGAGCTGCCTTTCACTTGCAGAAATCAATACTGATCACAGGCCACACCACTCAGTTTCTAACTCACCGTCGCTCACTATAACCTATGTGACCCTAACCTGGTAGAAAGATGCCCGTTTCCAAAGCCTGCTGCCAGCACTGTCTACATTGCCAAGACTGATATCCACCAAGACTCATACATCCTTGATGACAAGCCAGTCATATATTTCATGAGGTTTATATGCATGTGTGTGTGTGTATATATATATATATATATATATATATATATATATATATATATATATATATATATATATATATATACACATACATACACACACACACACACACACACAAACAAATGTATATATTTGCGCTTTATGACATGGCGCGTTATCCTGCTGGAAGTAGCCATCAGAAGATGGGTACACTGTGGTCATAATACTCAGGTAGGCTGTGGTGTTGACATGATGCTCAATTGGTACTAATGGGCCCAAAGTGTGCCAGGAAAATATCCCCCATACGATTGCAGCATCACCACCAGCCTGAACCGTAGATACAAAGCAGGATTGATCCATGCTTTCATGTTGTTGGCGTCAAACTCTGACCCTACCATCCGAATGTCGCAGCAGAAATCGAGACTCATCAGACCAGGCAACGTTTTCCAATCTTCTATTGTCCAATTTTGGTGAGCTTGAGTGAATTGTAGCCTCAGTTTCGTGTTCTTAACTGACAGGAGTGGCACCGGTGTGATCATCTGCTGCTGTAGCTCATCCGCCTTAAGGTTCAATGTGTTGTGCATTCAGAGATGCTCTTCAGTTGTAACAACTGGTTATTTGAGTTACTGTTGTCGTTCTATCAGCTCGAACCAGTCTGGCCATTCTCCTCTGACCTCTGGCATCAACAAGGCATTTGCGCCCACAGAATTGCCGCTCAGACCATTTTCTGTAAACCCTAGAAAGATGGTTGTGCGTGAACATCCCAGTAGATCAGCAGTTTCTGAAATACTGAGACCAGCTTGTCTGGCACCAACAACCACGCCACGTTCAAAGTCATATGTACATACACACCTTTCTGGACTGGCAATAATGGCACAAGACTTACAATGGAAAAAGAATATGAATATGGTAAAAGCTGTAAAGGATGGATGTTAGTGCATCACTTTAAAATCTATATCCTGTCATTTATAATAGCCTTGTATTTACACAGAATTACAATAGTATAAAGTATCTTAATGTTAGGTTATAGACTAAGGCACTAAGTAAAAAACATTTATAGATGTGTGAAGGAATCATGCTTGTAAGTATTGTGCTGTGCTGAGCAGTTGCATGTCTAAAGATGTTTAGGCCAGTTTCAAATTATCATAAGAGGTTCTCGTTTCCTTCCACTAGGCATCCTTCAGCTGAATCTCCTGTTTCAGCTACTTTACTCAGCATTGTCAACCACTGATTTCCCCACCAATAAACATGATTACTGTGAGAGAGACAGGGAACTCTGGGGTGGCACCACGGGTAAGCAGCCATACTGTGCACAACTGACAACAGAGAAATCAGAATGCATTAAATGTTTTCTACCATTTTACACTTCAGATGATAACAAAACCAACCAACTGTGATCATGTGCAGACGCTTTAGTATCAGGGAAATATGAATACAAATTTGTGATATAGGCTGGCTTGTAAATACATATACACTAATATCACAAACGACTCAAAACGGCTCTCCCGTAGAAGCGACATCGGTACAGTGGTCGTACAGTTGCCTAGTATTCTGGGGGATTGGGGTGTGAAATGCGGACATTACCACATTTAAAGGAAACAACGGTCAATGGTGTGACAGAAACCTTTTTTCCAAATGCATTCCCAGTTAAGTCACAACCTGGAAACAGTTACCGAGTGCGCTCGTCCAGTATTTTCGAGCATCCTCCATGAAAAGAGAGGCGAGCTCATATCAAAGACAGGACGATGTCAGCGCCGTTTCTCGGTATCTAGAAACATATCTGTCGCGTTAAAGAGCCAAAATTATACGCAGAAAACCGTTCAGACGCCGGGGCGCTGCTTTTTGGGCAGGAGAAATGGCGCACTTGTGCCGTTATCCTCGCGTTTCAAGCCTTCTCCACTCGGAAAGGGAAACGAGCAAATGGCCCTGCCGTTCATTCACTGTGAAGACACGACCAAGGGAGGCTTACGGGTTTTAAATCACGACAACGACTGTGGCTGCAATAAAAGCGAGTCAATATTCCGTAGAGTCAAACGTGATACACACTTACAAACACGGCTCCACAATGTTAACTGTGGATTACTTTTTACAAACGAACGGGATTTAGAGCCGCTAATCTCTAGCTTGCTAGCCACTGCATCACATGAACGCCGTGCACTGGCTAGCGGTGCGCTCAATAGCATCCATATTGGTTAGCCTGTTAGCTCGGTCTATCGTTGCACAGAATAAAGAAACGTTTTCTAGCCAAAACAGAGTATATCTCAAGGGCAGTTAAAATTGTTTATTATGAGGCGTTTAAAAAAAACTGCTTAAGCACAGGCGCTCCTTACCGTTTTGTCGGCCTCGACAGACTTGTGTCTTGATTTTAATTTCAGTGCGGTAATACTAATGTTAAATTTGTGGTCGCATCCCCAGGAACCGCGCGCACACGTACGGGCACGGGCAGCTGCAGCAGCGGATCTCGCTCGACTCCGCCCCTCCGCACTCTCGTACGTGCGTGCGCGCTCCCCATCGCGCTGGGAGGACGCTAGAACTAGCGCACGATTCATAGGCGTAAAACCAGTTTTACCTCGACGTCAAGCGCTAAAACCTTTCGAAGTACAGTTCTGTATAGATAATTCTGCCTTTTATTTATTGCATAACCTATGGCAAAACAGCTTGTTTGTTGTTGTTTTGTTTTTATAGGAACGCAGGAGGACGAGAACGGCTCCCAATTTTGGATTGAAAATGTCTTATCGTCGTTGCCCTAATGTTAGGAGAAACGCTTACTCGAATTTTGCTAATAATATTCGGTAAAATTCCAAGTTTTGAATTAACATCTATAGTGATGAATTAACACCTGCATTGTTGATTTACATGCGGGCATACATACGTCAATTAATATTTGTATGCAGTAACTATAATGGCCAACATTCATTCTGAATGGTTTAAATATTCATAATAGTTGTTCTTTTACATTTGTGGTCAGACTCCTTTTATTTCATCCACCAGGTTATAGGTTCTGTTCATGATCATAGACGTTCACTTGGTTTTGTGTTAATCCATGGCTTTTATTGGTGAAGGCAAAAAGTTTTTTTCAAACCCCATACGTATAATCTGTACTTCAGTCAGAACTTCAGAATACCTCTCTGGAACAACTAGTTTGAAAGCACTTTATTTTCACATCACAGCATGCCTCTTGCTCATCAGATACCATTTAGGAGTTAGCTGCTTCTGTTTCCAGCTGTTCTCAGAGGCAACACTTGCCATAAGGTAACTGCTTGGGGCCCCAGACCAGTGGGGGCCCCCTAGAGCTGACAAACAATAAACTGTGCTGATGTGCAAAGTTTGCAGTGACTGTTTGAGACCTGAATTTCCGAAGGGATCCTTGTGAAGTTTTGCTTATAGGGCCCCAACAAACTCTAGAATCACCACAAGCTGTTCTACACACCACAGGCTGTTCTAGATACCCCTTCAGAGCCAGTAATGTTAGATTTAACAATAAGCTTTGTTTTAAAGATAAGCTTCAAGTGTCATTTGAGAATTAAATTAAAATTTTGTAAGCATTCGTGAGATCTGTAAGAGCAGAATATTTCCCAGATATAATCGCAAAAAAAATGCCACAGACCAACATGTTTAATACAATCAGTTCAAATAAAAATACCCTTCCCTACAAAGGTCCTGAAGATTCTTCAAAAGTGGTGAGGATTTTTTTGTGAATGGTATCAGAATTCTACACCTATTACTGATCATTTTTCATTTTTTTCTATTTTCTTTCTCTCACATACTCTGAAATGGTGTTCCACATGCTGCTCACATTTTTCCTGCTTGGTTTTTTAAAGAGACCTTTGAGACAACTGGGATCAATGTTATAAATTATACCCTAAGCACTGACAGAATTCCTATGTTTTTACATTCAATAAATAAGTGACAAAATGTTGTTTTTTCTCAGCATGCAAAAATTGCAAGATTTTTCATTCAGTCATTAGAGTTACCTAAAGTACTGAGTCTGCTCCTTTGAAGCTAATGATCTCTTAATTCAGTTCTGTTGATTATGTCCTGATTCTGTTGCCTTTAAATGCCACATTCAACACTGCTGAGCATTTAAAATTCTAATTCATTTCCTCTTAACATAGATACATTCTTGTTTTCATCTGACATTACGGTATGTGAAGTTCCAGAGGGTCTATTTAGGGGCTGCTCTATTTTCTAAGTAGATGGTTCTACTAGCACACACATATAAACTTGTTGTTATTCCAGTTTTATTGAGATGAAAACCTTGGCAAGTTGTGTTTGGAAAAGTATCACATATTAAAAACTGAATAAAGAACTTGTAAATAAGTTGAAGTGAAAAAAAAAAAAGTTAAATGAAGGTTAGCGTCCAGGATTTTTGTTACCAAGTTAAAATCTAATCAATGCAATGATTACTGCACTGCCTCTTAAATATAACACACTGTATCTTTGCATCAGGGGATATTTTTCCCATTCACAACTAGTACAAAATGCCATAGCTCAGTTGTTAACTTGTAAACTAATAATCATCAGAATTCTCTCAACTTAGTGGCCATACTTTGGATTTTTTAACACACACAGTGAATATACTCCATGTGCTCGTGAAGACCAGATTCCTCCTCTTCAGTGTTTCGGCTGTTCAGAGTTTTTATTTATTTATTTCATTTACTGATGATCATGTCTTTGCTGATGCTGAGCTGAGACTCTTAAACAGCTTACATTAGGCTATCATCTCAGGGACTGTTTATAAATCCAGTCTTAAATGTTTTAATTTCAATAAGTGTTGATGTGCTATGCTGATTGAGAACTGGCACTGGTGTGTTTGTCAGGGAGTGGACGACACTATTGGATGGAAAATAGATGGGGATGCAGGCCTGTTTATTGAGCAGTTTGACTTTAAATGTGCTACATAAATAAGATTCACTAACTGACCTACTTGTTCACTATAACTCGGTGTTCCAAAAATAACTTTACCAGTCCTTTAAAAAGATCTCATTAAAATTAACAAGAAAATCTGTATTCACACTTAGCAATTAGCAAGATGGCCATTTGAGGAACTCATATATATAATTTAGCCAAGTGTTCTATTCTTAAGTTCAGCTTTACTACTGTGGTGGAATTGATGGCACAGAAGTCGAGATCTTATAATTATATTAAGCAGTATTTATTTGATAGCAAGAGAGTTACAAAATATAAAAGTATAAATGTATAAATGTGAAGTATGATGTGTGAAGCTTACGCTTCATGCAGTAACTCTGAACTGTCTCTCTCAGTCCAGAATCTTTATAGTCAAAGTGTGTGTAGAAAAAACTAAGGATGCCTGCTTCCCAGGAGCAGTTATCAGTTTCCCTGGGATTCAACCTTGGGTGCATAGAAACGGATAAGCAATGTTATCACTAACTCTGCTACTGCACAGAAAACTTCAGTCTTACAGAAAAACATCTTAAGCATGGTTACAGTTAATTACTAAGCTACTTTTCACACAGAATGTGCTATAGTGTGTGCATGGACATGATTAACATGAATCACACATGAATATAATCAATATTTCCTTCACACTACTAATCAAGAGTCTAATCAAGCTGTCCCAATTTTGTCCCAATTTGGAGCAGCTCTTTAATGTATCCAGAAGCATGTTGACCATTGCAAGTGACGGAGTGGGAGGCTCATGGCTCCCCAAGGTAAGAGTGGAACAGTTATTCTTAACCACTACCATAAAATTTGAATAAACGAACAATAATAATTTTTCAAAAGAGAGAATTAATACAGTGAACATGGATTCTGAGGAGAACCTTTTGACATCAGCCATGAAGAAAAGACACTAGAGAACATTAAACATCAAACTAGAGAACATCAAATTAAATTAATAATAATTACATAATGTAGATGTAACTGCTCAGTATAGGTATACTTCATTTTTACAGAGCATTTGTGAATAGGAATAAACATTTGTTTGTTTATTTAATTTTAGTTGTCTTTTTATTACACTGTAAGCATGTTACATAAAATGTTGTCTATATTATATATGAAAGTAGATACATTTCATGAGCAAGAAGAGAATCTGTAGAATCTTTAGATTTCTCACATCTCCACATGTCCTTTCCCTCCAAAACCTGATTAATGCTAAACTGGGTGTTTTATTCTAAGTGTGATCTCATCTACATGCAAGACATGGCAGTGTAAATAAAACAGGGATGGGTGTAAATGGACTCACAGAGGAAACCCCACTGCTGCCACCACTTGACAAACAAAGAACTTGCAATGGATGCTACAATTATGCAGTGTAAAGTAGGTGATGACAGTACATCTTGAAGAACGTAGCTTTAATCTATTTGATATATGAATTAAGGCACTTTGAATGTTATGTAAATAATATATATATATATATATATATATATATATATATATATATATATATATATATATATATATATATATATATATATATATATGTGTGTGTGTGTGTGTGTGTGTGTGTGTGTGTGTGTGTGTGTGTGTGTATATTTTATATATGTATAAATACATAAAGGTGATGATGATGATAATTGGAAACACACTTCACATTTCATTTTACTATGCATATACTAAGAACATTAAGATTTGGCAGTGCATTTGAATATATTCAAATAATATCATTTGGTTTGTGAGAGAACTTTTAAACAGGGAATTATGTAGGACTATTGTGTTCTGTGTTTAGTTTTTCTTACCACTCTACCCATTAATAAACCATTACTTATTTATTTACATTAATGATTTTAGCTAAAGTTAGACTGCTGGATTTAACATTTCTTTCTAGGGGCAGTCATGGCCTGGTGGTAGGGAACTGGTCTTGTGACCAGAGGGTCGTGGGTTCGATTCCCAGACTGAGGCCATGACTGAGGTGCCCTTGAGCAAGACACCTAACCCCAACTGCTCCCTGGGCGCCGGGCTAGGCCTGCCCACCACTCTGGGCACGTGTGCACCACAGCCCCCTAGTAATCACTGGTGTGTGTGTGTGTTAACTGCACAGATGGGTTAAAAGCGGAGGACAAATTCTGATTGCGGTGTAAAAAATCACAATTGACAAAATATGGCACATTTTTGCCAAATCATTTCATACTTAATTTTCATATTTAACTTTAGTTATTCATTTCAATTATTAATACATTAATAATACATTATTTTTATTTACCTAAATATTATAAAGTTCTATAGCTTAACATTTGTTTTGTTGTGAAGATTATTTATATACTAGTAGGGCCTATATAAGAGTATGATATGAAAATGTGCAAAATAATCTCTTTCCCTGTGCATTATTTGTCAGTAGGCATGTCTCAAAAATCCCAATAAATCAAATTCTTTAACATGTGAAATGAAAAATGAAATGTGCCATATTTGTAAGGTGTTGATAGAGCCTGTTCATTAACAGGAGCATCACTACATAGCAAGCATTTAAGTTTACGGTTATTAACACCTTGAACAGTTCAGTGATTATCTGAATAAGTTATTTTGAGGAAAAAATATTGTATGCCATCGGTTCAGCTCTAGTTCAGCAATTAGGTCTAACAGATAAATTCATGACATAATTAAAGATATGGGGTGCGAAAGCACTCTGAGCTCCAGACCTCATAGCTAGTCATGAGCCTGCTCTGAACCCTGCAAAGTTATTTTTACTTGAAAGAAAAACAATGTTCCACTTTCCTATAAAGAAGTAATGGCATGATTTAAGTAGTGTTTTTACAGCCTTTAGTCATTTCATGATTTAATATAAAAGCAAAAGCCATGACATACAAAGAAAACACACCAAGCAAAAACATTTTTACCTCTAATCTTTTCAGCATTTGGCAGACTCTTACGTAGAGCGACTTACGTTATCAGGATGACAGTTTTGCACTCCCTGGAACCCACGACCTTGGTAGCCTCTCACACTCTGGTTGGATGAGCTACTTCACATTCTGTGGGCACTACAGGTCAATCAAACTGTGGCTGAGACGTCAAATCCCAGGCAATAATCCATTAAGTGAGAGTTACCTCTGCAGGAGGACAGGTCACTTTGATGAAGCCACCGACCATGACGAGAAATAAATAGCATTGCTAAGGCAAAGATGTGGAGACCTTAGCCTGGAGACACAGAGGGAAAAATAGGATAAAGAAAACCACCCACATGAATGAAGCTATTCCTTTTCTGCATACAAATGCAGTTTTTCTAGATTTCCCCTATACAGGGACCAATGAATAAAACACAATATCAACTATTAAAGAGCAAACCCTTATAGCTCAATCTTGTGCTATTGTCAGCAGAGTTACAGTTTTTACTCAGTCGATTTGGTACATGTCTCACATCATGGTTTACATTGACATCACAACAAGTGCATTTCTCAAAACAGTTAGTGCAAACATCAAAACTCAATGAAATACCTGCAAAAGCAGATACTTCATTCAAAATTCTTTGTTTTTGCCCCAAAAGCTAATTTTTAGGTCAGTCAAATCAGAGTATCTAGTCTGTGTGCCATTGCCTATGAACAAAGCAGTAAAAATACTTAGTCATGTTGTCAGTTCAACTATACAGTCCCTGACATAAGTTATGTCGCTTATCCATGTTGTGGAAACAAAAGCTTATAACCTGACTTTAAATTCATCGATTCTGCTTTACTGCAGAAATATTGATCATTTAATGAACACAGAAAGGGCAGATTTTGGCAAGACAAAAGTTTTGTCACCCACAGAAAGTAAGGTGAAAATCAAACAAATAATTCACTTCATATACAAATATATGCTTCATAACACTGGTGAATGCCGCTGTGGTGCTATTAGAGCCATATTTAATATTTTGTATGACTTTCACGAGCTTGAAGGACCGCATCCGTGCGGTTCAACAATGATTCATACAATTTATTGATGAAGTCATCAGGAATAGCAAAGAATGCAGTCAAAATTATTTGGTTTTGTCTTCCAAGCTTCCTCTTTCATCCTACCCCAAACATGCTCAATGATGTTAATGTCTGGTGACTGGGCTGGCCAGTCCTGGATCACCTTGATTTTCTCCGCCTTGAGGAACTTTGATGTATGAGATGGAGCACCATCCTGCTGCAGAATTTGACCCCTTTTATGATTGTGAATGTAAGATGTAGCTAATACTTCTTGATATTTTAGGCTCTTGATATTGCCTTCCACATTGCAAATGTTTCGCACACCCCCATACTGAATGGAACTCCAGACCATGATCTTTCCACCACCAAACTTACTTATTACACCACAGCCGCGGCAAATACTGCAGAAGACCTACTGGAGCCCGTATGGATCCAAGATTCACCCAGAAAACAGCCAAGATTGGTGGTGGAAAGACAAAATAAATACATTTTTAATGATGCTTTAGAGATTATGACATGTTCAGCACTTTTGCATGTAATGACCTAGGCGATTACCTAAAGACTAAATGTTTTGGAGGGTAAGACAATTCAATAGACAATCCGTACAACACATTTTGATAAACATGACAAGCAATTGATAATGCAAAAAACAACAGACAATTGTCCATTTGCTAAATGTGAAACACAATGAGAAATGCAATTACAATGTGCACAAGTGACAAGATGTGGAGATTGAATGAACAGTTTTGAGAATTTCAATTCTAATCTGAGAAATGACCAAATTGACTGAGTAAAACTGTAATAAAGACATAAAAGATGATTATATAATATAGAGCAAAGTTTAGGAAATCAGACACTGGTGCACTGAATTTTGAATGAAACAACAACCATGAGGTTAAGGTTCAGAATGTCAGTTTTCAGTAAATTCACACCTACACTGCTTTAGCCAAATAACAGACCTGTTTTACTATTTACAAAGTCACACCTATTTAGGAGACCATGCATGAGTAATCAGACATGGTAAAAAAGCTATTGTTTAGATGTATAGTCCGGTACCTCTAGGTAGAACTCATCCACAGAAAACAGAACATTCCAACATGGCAGAAAAGACATTAAATGTAATGATAGTCCCATAGAAATACAGGGGTGACAGAGACAAAAGTGAAATGTGTCTGGTGAAAAGGATTTGAAAAGCAGTTACTCAAAAGCATACATTTATTTTAAGGCAATGAGGCACAAGAGAAGAGAGCCAGACAATTTAGTTTGAAAGAAAACAGTTTATTGTACCTGTAAATCTGACTTTAAAAACGGGAGTTGTTGAGGAATGTGCTGTTCATGAATAAATAAAACTAAAAATTTTTATAATGCCTAGCACGAATAAACTTTTAACTTCAGCAGCAAGTAGAATCAGAAAACAAGGAGGCAAGGTATGGTCAACTTTTACAAGGCATGGTGGCTTTGTAGTGACTATAATGACAATACAAATATGTGCATTTAAAGTAAAAATAGCTTATGCTGTGGAAGCCTAAAACCTTCAACTCCACCAGGTCACCCGCATGAAATGTTATGCTATCCTGTTGCCCCATTTGATTAAGCCCGCTTTCATTCCAAGTGAAAATGCAATGACAGACACACGACTACAACAAATAGAGCTGAAAGGAGCTTAAACAAGGCTGGGGGTTCAAACAAGCCTAACATATACAAGAGAAGACCATACCCATGTTTGTCCAGCAATGCACAGCACATCAGTGGCAAAACACAAGACACAAATTCAGTGTCACTTTCCAGGGGAGGCTGAAAACAAATGAATGTTACCAAAGACAGCATCACAATACCAGAAATGTTCTTTTACACACACAAAAAACAATCAAACAAAAACAAAACAAAAAAAAATGAAACTTAAAAACCGTGAGATGTTATTACCCGTCTAACTTAGGGCCTATTTTAGGCATTAAAAAACTGCACTGAGTCAAGACAGAGTTAGTGGACAGAACACAAAATGCTAGTACTTAAAAAGATTCATCTAAGCAACAATAACAAAAATAAAGTCAACATTTCACAGCTCTTTCACCTTCTGCAAATGGGTGGCCAGAAAATGTAATTTTAAATGATGCTGATATTTTCTTTTTGAATAGAATAACTTCTCTCAAAAATAATACCATATACAGTTAAGTTCGTTCTCTTATATGATCATTAAACTCATATATATGATTCATATTCATATATATGATTTATATATATATATATACGGTGCAGTCACTGACGGTTTTATAAATACGAGGGAAAAAATGGCATTGGTGTCCATTGTTGACAGTTTCTACTTGGGGTCCTCGATTGTGCCCTTGCTAAGGTCTGTCATTTTGGGGTATTTGACCTTTTTCTGGTCTAGTTCATTCTGTGCCCATAACAAGAGCTTCAGCAGCTTGGCCAGTTTGGGCGTCGACTCCCTGTTCTCGTAATCCAGTACTGCCTGGTTGACCTCGCTCCAAACCTACAGGACGACACCATTTGTTCAGCATGAAACTAGCAGTGACAAGAGGCACCTTCTTAGGCACTGCTGTGCTTTTCACACACAATGACACCACCTTGTGGATAGAAAGCAGAGCTGTCAAGAGATCCAGGATGCATTTCTGTTCATTACAGTGTGTGTGTATTTATATATATACATCTTAGACACAATTGCACTGCGCGCACGTGTGCACACACACACACACACACACACACACACACACACACACACACACCTTCTGCCGCTGCATCATGTTAAGCAGGTCCCCGAAAGGCGAGTCCTCGGGGTTGTCGAAGGCGAGCAGGGCCAGCGTTCTCTCCATCTCAGTCAGACACTCCCGGCTCTCCTCTCCCTGCTCGGCCAGCTGCGACTGCGCAAACTCCAGCGCAGCCTCAGTCTCTCGCAGGCGGATCAGCTCGATCAGGTGCTGCTGCTGTGGGAGTGGGGAACATCCACAACCACACATCCCACATTAACCAGGGTTCATGGGGAGGGGGCTTAGCTGGAGTGGAGTTCCCTCCTGGCATTTTGGTGCAAATAAGAACCTGCTGCCAGCCGGTCACAAAATAAACTTTCTCCTTAGAGGAATCTATTCTGCAACAGTGACATCTGCATATAAATCTGCTTCTTACCCAAATTCTTATTAAACAAATAAAGATAAATGCTAAATTAATGTTTAGCATTTTTACTGTTGGCCTAGTTACATGCTTCAGCCAAGAAAAACAAACCAACAGAATTGCAGAGATAACAATGACAATCCCCAGCATATGTTATAAAGTTCAGTGGTATGCTATTCAGAAACAACGGAAGTTTGAATCTTTTCAGTGTATTTACCTGGAGGTGGAAATACAGGTATCGGTTTGTGTCTAGGAGCTCAGGATGAAGGCTGTTAATGAGGGAGATGGCCTCCTGAATCTGCCCCTTCAGAATCATTTCCCTGATCTTTATCCGCTCGTCCAGCGAGTCCAGATCCACACTGGGCTCAATGCCCGACTCCACCCGGAACTTCTCTGCAGCCTCCTTAAAACCCTCTGTGGAACCAAACTTGCTATTTTAATGCATGCATGTGCATTGCATATATGTTAAAGTGCATTCAAATGTGTGTGTATGGGGATCTCTTTTTTTTTTGTTTGTTTTTTTTTGGGGGGGGGGGGGGGGGGAGTAAAACATGAAACAACCACAGTTGAAATTCTAAGATCAAGACATACAAACGTTAACAGAGTACACTGCACAGTTCCAATGTACGTATGCGACGGTGTAAGACACACTAGATAGGCTATGAGGTTGGAAAGCACTCATAAAATCAGAACAATGAGCTATGCCACGTTACATGATTGAAAGAGACCGCTATCTTAAAACAAAATGCGCGCAAAGTACAATCGAAGTGACACACACACACCCGTTACTAAGTAGTTCATGATGAGACGGTTCATATCTGCTCTCTGGATGTGCACGTTGTTGAGCTTTTCCATCCATTCCTCCTTTGTAACGTCCTCCGGCTTTTCTGCATAGCTCATCATGAATACCCACGTCGCTCGAAAGTCAAGCTGCACCTTCAGTGAACAGAAATTAAAAGTCGTTGTCATAACAGGCGAATCTCACTTGAACTTGTAAACGCAGCCTGGCGCTTCGGTTACTGCTGTTAGCTACGGCTCCAGTATTAGGAGGTTCCGTGGGGATGTGTGGGTCGCTCGTTTCTGGTACATGAGGCGAGTGGTCAGCAATAAGACGAGACGGCGTTCGTATTTTCGCGGCGTTTTCCGTCCCGTGTTCAAGTAAACGCAACACAGAAGCCACCTGGTAGGAGTGTTAGCTGGCTGGCTAGCCGGCTAACTGCCTACGCCGCAGTTGAAGATAAGTGATTATGGAGATAGCTAGCCAATGCATTTTGAACCAAAAGATATTCCGGATAACCAGTTTCACGGCCGAATGTTAACATATATCGTGAGAGTTGTCGGCGTTGTAATAATAAAAATAACTGTGGCCTTGATAGGAAGCAAAACATTGAAGCCTGAAACTTACATGCCGACTTTTTGCGCGCTTGAATTGACACAGAAATTTCCGGAATTACTAAAGATAAAGCGCATGCTTAAACAAATTATTACCCGTTAATTTATTTTGCCTAAACATGCAAAACACTCTAATATGGCAAAATACTTACAAATAATTCTTTGCAATGGCGGTGGGCCTAGGATGGAGATCACGCGATAGAGGGCTGTAGTACATAACGAGACTTTAGTTCAGCTGTGTGATTGGCCGCTACAACCACGTCATAGTTGCTGTGGTAGAGCTGCCAGTGGTTGCCAGATCATGGCAGAAAAATGGCTCACAAGAGGGTGAAAACATCTTCTCTACGTTGTAAAAAGCACCCCCGGGGACATAATTATATATCCAAAGCGATATTCAGGTGGCAGCATAATTGTGGGAGTTTTTCTTTGTCTGGATAATATGATTTTAGCAACTACAATAAAACATTTCTCATCATTTCTCACTGTTTCTCTCTCTCTCATTCACATATATATATATATATATATATATATATATATATATATATATATATATATATATATATATATATATATATATATATATATGTGTGTGTGTGTGTGTGTGTGTGTGTATCCAGGTGGTAAAAGCACTTTGTTTGCACAACTGATAAAGGACCTCTGTCTGAAACGTCCTGTTTCATGGAGGCCTTTTGTACTTTGTATGTAACTACATTTTTAAATAATACTCTAAACGTAGTTCTGACTATAAACTGATAAAATGATAATACATACATTAACAAAATGTATTTTGTATTTTATCAATTGCACATTAAACAATAACGGAACATGAACTACTGAAATACTAATGAAATACTCCACACATGTGCAATCATTGTTTTCTTATCTGCTATTATCTGGTCTGATCTGAGCCTCCATTAATCCTAAATCGTAACTGCAGCAGATGCTTGAAACTCGTAAGTTGTCAATAAAGAATTATTGTGCTGACTGTTATTTAGAAACAATATTGTCCTTTGTAGATGTCATTACATCACATCATGACTCAGAGAAGTGATTATGGTGTGCAATCACACACAATGACTACTGCTAATGTTTACACATACTCACCTGGCCAATTGAGCTTACACGTCACTGATGCTCTCATTTCATAATACATGCTACAGAAACAAAGTATGCGTATGCTTGCATGAGCAGCTCTGTTATAGCAGAACGTTCAGGTTTACTGATAAAACCCCTAAACAATAAGACAGAAGGGGGGCATTATACTGAGATTCCTGTATTGTCCATTGTATACATCATCTGTTGTTTTAATGAATTGTACAGCATTATAACGTTTGGTTTTGGCACAATTCGTCAAAATTATAACCGGAAAAATTTACTTCTCAAGTAATTGTAGGCTACTGAAAACAATTGCATGCAAACTGCATAATATCTACTGAACATAGACTATTATCAATTAAAAGATAATTTAGAAAAATTACAAATATTGTCTTCTTTTGTGTTTTTGTGTCTGCACGCTGATATCGAATCCTGATAAAAGCTTACTTTTTATATTTATTATTTTTTTATTACTTTAACAAATGTTTTATTTATTAGAGTTCAAGTCAGGCAATACGATGTTTTCTATTTTTTATGGTTTCATTTTTATACACACTTCCAGGAATTCTACTTTTATTTTTATGTCCAGGAAAAATGTCTTTAAAATAGATATGTCTGTAACAAAAATTGTAGGGTCGGCACGTGACTCCAATTTTCTGATGAATATTTTCGTATCATTATTTATTCCTTGATTTAGACATTGCAAGTAACCAAAACGATAAAGAATAAAAAACAACTGTTCAACGATTGAAGACTGACAGGAGTAGTGTCATGAAAATAAAATCAAAGGGATATAATCGCCAGGTGCTTTGCGCTGAAAAACGTTTCTATTCTTGCGGCACATACACAATATTTTTTACTTCGTTTGTGAAACAATTTAGCATATCTCATTAAAAGCATGAGCCGGCATTAGAATATGGTTCTTGGTCAGGACAGAGCAATCTAAGACAGTTTTTTCACTGTTGGTTTGGGTATGTACGGTATTACAGACAATACGTCGTCAAGTGCATAATTTAGGTACACCTTCGTTCACGATCATTGATGGGAAGACGCAAGGCCTTGTGCTGTTTGTACGCGTTGTTAGTAGTCGCAGGATTTGATTCATCCAGAAAATGTAAACATCTTCCGTTTGCATCCTGTGTCCTTGCTTGTTTTAGGGTTTGACCCGTGCGTCTTGTCGGGACCTGTCGGGCGAGAGGTTTATAAATTGACTGTGCAAGACCCTTTCACGACAACAGGCAACCAACTTATTTCCTCCTCCTGTGTTCATTCTGTCAGAAAAATGTGCCGCTCTCCTTGTCACGTGCGTGCTACCTCAGCCCGAGCTTTCGGGGAGCGATGAAAAGCTCCACTTCTTAATGAGTGGAAACTATTCAGGGATTAACGACCTGTCCAATCACATCAGAGCGTAAAGACAAACAAACGGGCTGTTTTAAAAACATTGTAATCACATTCTACAAACATTAGCCTATAGTAACATTATAAATATTGTTTACAAAGGAATACTGCTTGGAATATTTCTGGAAATATTTTGACAATAGATGAGCCCATGGTGGTGTTGTGTTTGATGAATTGTATTATCAAAAAAATTCTCAAATCTATAGTATGAATAAATTTACCACAACAATTCTTCCCCCAAAATTTACCTTCTTTGTAAAGTCAGTTCCCCAAGACATCATTATACAAAGAGTTATTATAGTGTATCATACTGAGCACAACCTCTGTCATTTAAGATGGTCCCAACACTGCAGTGCTTTATGGGAAACAAAGACAAGTTAGTTACTTTGAGACATATTTGATAGTTTGCACCCTCAACAGAGAGTGTGAGATTTTAGTAAACAACCCTGGGCACCTAGCCCTAAAAGATGTTTTCACAGATACTTTAGGCAGTGTTTTGATACCCCATGCTTGTAAATGATTGAGTTTACTTTATGCAATATACGATGTATGATTTATTTTCTTTAATTCTCTTCTTCTTTCCATTTTAATTCCAGAACAAGGCAATGGGCAACCAAGTTCCTTCTTATGTTGAGCTGATGTGACAACATAACAGATGTCAATATTCTTCTCAGTTGTAAGAAATGCGATTATTTAGTCATCATTTGCAAATGCAAATGATGGTGATTAGAAATTACATCCTCGTTGTCTCTTGAACACCCTCCACGAGGAGGGGGTTGATGGAATGTAATCAAGCATTTTGGCTTATCTGGCAACACATCTGTTTTAATATGAAAAAGTGAATCCTCTAATTTGTTTCTGCTAACAGGATTATTGTAAACATTTTAGTGAATATATAACATGATTGGTGGATTACAAGCATGCATTGCCTTCTTATGAAGATGGTGCAAAAAATATCTCACTGACAACTGTATACAATAAATATATAAATATTCATCTGCTGAATTTAGTAAACCAGATCAAAAGTGTATTCAATTTAATTCATTAATATTTGGATTTAGAACATGATTACATTGTAGACGGTGAACTTTGGAGCCTTGCAAATGTATAGGGAATTATTAACAAAGCATTACTGCAGAACCCACAATTCAATAAAAAAATTCTTGCAGAGTACAGCACATTATCAGTTGTTTCTGTTGAGGATGAAGATGGTTATTATTATTTTTATTACAACACACCCCATGTCTACAGGCATAGGCATACACCCACCATGCAATATACATAATGTCGATAAATATAATGTCGAAATTATGTAAACATTTTTTATTGTCTGATGAACTTTACATAACTTGTAAATCAAAAAACTACAAGACAAGGAAAACAACAAACTACCAGACACATACGTACGATGATCACGTGATGCAGTCAAGACCGTGACCCATATCAGGAGACCTGCCCAGGGGGAGGGGTAGCACAGTGCTGGAGAACAAAGAATAAGACAAATAAATGGACAGAGGGAAAGGGCCTGGGAGTAACTGATATATTAATATATGGAAATTAAAGCATGCATAAGTGTGGCAGACACACCCATCTGGACACACACAGATGCTGACACACCCCTCACAGCAATATTTGCATATGACCTTCCACCCCGAGGGGTACCTAGTCTGATTTTTGCCTTCGAGCAATAATTGAGGGTGCTAGCTATGAGTATCTGGCACTAGCTATATAGAAAACTCAGCATGTAGAACAATACATGAGCATTAATGTATAAATTATAATCATAACTATTTGCTCATCTTCTCCTGACCTTGGCATTATATTTGAATGCAATTATACCATTAAGTAAATATTTTGCAAAATAATCAAAAATACACGTTATCAAAATATATATATGTTTTAATCTAAATCTAAAGAATATTAAAACATTCACTGACTTTTCAATGACTGTTTCAATAACATGTTTTAACATGGTACAAATTGATAGGCCCAGGTCAGTTTCATCATGGGCCAGACAGGCAAAACAATATATATATATACATATGCTACTAAACATGGATGGAATTGGGCTGGACACTGCTGTTGAAATTTCTTTACGTGGACCTAGAAAATGATCCCAATTCTGAGCTTGAAGAATATCGCATTGGTTGAAATTCTATGCCCCTTCTCTGGTTTGAGATCTTCAGATTTCAGACCGAATTCCACAGCCAGTTATAGCCCAGGGAACACAATCCTCGATGAGGCGGATTTCTGCTGTCTTTCTCTGTTGTTCTGCAGGCCGTGCAGGGGAAAGTACTGGGGCCAGGTATGGTACTATTACCTTATTGCTCACAACACCCGCTACACAGACTGTTGGCAGTCGGGGGGGAAAAGGGGTCTCCATGTAGTGGGGTGAAAGAGAAGCCCGTTGCTGGGCGACAGAATTGTGGTTGCCATGGTGAATTTGAGCCGAGCAGCTGAGCCAATCATGCAAGACATGTGGGGCAGAGTGGGTCTCATGCTAGTGAGAGATATGTGGATACACATGTGGGAGGAAGATTGGTAAAGAGAGGATGAGGAAGGTGGAAGGTGGAGAGAGAAGAGAACAAAAAGGGAGGTGGAGCTGAGGGAGTGGAGAATAAGGAATGGATTAACGGTCCACTTTTGGGTTTGCTGATCGTTTTGGCTCAACAAATTGCACACACGCACTGGACTATTTGCGTTTAATACGTTCAGCCGTTCTGGGTTGGGCTTACATCACGTAGAGGTGTTCTGTAAGCTCTCGTAAATAACATTGTCGCTCATTCACATATCTCCATATCTCCAGAACTAAACACAAGCTCCGTCTTTATGTTAGCTTCATTCTGTGGTCGCGACACCTTGTAATAGAGAGGCCCCGCTCGCGCCATGGGGTGGACTGACCAGTGAAAGACCAGAGGGGCGAAATGAATGGGCTCCGGCGTCATTGTAATGCAGAGACAGCTCCTCCCTCACGCGGCGGTGGAAGCCCAGAAAGCAGCCCCGTGACAGAGAAACCGCAGCGCGTTTTAGCCACTGTTTCCGGATGTTTCAGTGTGCTGGATTTTTACAATGGACCGCAACACGAGAAGGCCCCGAATGTGGATGCGTCGAAATTAAAATAATGGAGTAGGACATGAAGGATTAGAGCAAAGTGGATTCTGAACTAGGCTACTAAAAACGTCTTGAATTAAACGGAGCACTGGTAGATATATAGAGTCTTTGGTTAAGCTTCGTTACCGTTGAGATATCGTTGGGATGTGATCAAACTAAGAGGATGAGGTAGTGCTTTCAGGAGCAGGTGCCCCCGCCATTTTAGCGCGAGGTGCAGCAGGCTATATTGTCTCTGCGGCATTTTAGTCTGTGCCGGTATCACATGATCTTCACGTGCTGTAGGCCTCATCTTTAATCAATCTTAATGCTTATAAGGACAGCATATTTAAAACATTTGATGAATTCATTTGCGCACACGTCTCCCTAATATCCCCCCTCCAAAAAAAAAAAAAAAACACTTCACTTCAAACTAGCAGACATGTCCTATTATTATTTGCATTATATTCACTTGTGGCGACACAGGCAAAAATGATTTTAGACACAGAGACTATATTACCCCAGTCTGATTAAATGATTTTGGTCCACTGCTAATGTCTCTCTTGTTGGTTTTCAAGGGCATCCTACTGATGAGGATTTGGTTAACGGTTAGGGGGAGGGGGCTCGCGGTCCAGGTCATGACGTCACCTTGTCCCGATGTAATCCTCTTGCGTTGAGTCTTATCAGCAGAGGAGGGCGGGTGTGCGAGGGCGCGAGGAAGCGTTAATCTCTGCAGAATGGATCAACGAGGCCAAGACGCAAACGAGAGGCTATAATATTGCGGCAGAGGATGATTAAGATGCCGAAGGAAATACATTTTGTGCCTGCACCGCGTCTAACCAGGAGCGCGACACCAACGCTCGTGACAAGGACGCAGGGATACAGTGTGGCTGCATGAAAGATGCTCGACGAAGAACATTGAGCATCGCTTTGTTTACGGGACCTTTGAGGACTGTGTCGGTGTTGCACTGTTTTATTTTTACTGGGATAAAAACGTTGAGCTGGCTGGGGAGGGGCGCTGTCAGGTTTTCTGAAGAATATAAAGCTATGCAACCACCAAGTGGATGCTTAGGGATTGTGTTTTGTTTACCACCTACTTGGGTAAAAGGATGCATGTGACTGCGGCAGCTCTGCTAAAATGCTTGTAATTGTAATAATTTGTGTTTTTTTTATGTATACGTGCGACAAGCGTTTCGACGCGCCAACGGGTTATGCGCCCTTGATTTCGTATGCGCTGTAAAGCCTATATCGATTGCTTATATAAATACATTTCTGAGAACAGCAATACGTAGATGATGTACGGCATTAGGCCTACATAAGGGACCCATAAATTGGTATGTTAAATATTTTATGTTCTGCCACACAATTGTCAGCGTTGCTCAAAAAGATTGGTTGGTCGAGAGACAATAGCTATGGCTGCTTGCATTCGAGCTGCAGCATCCATCGTTGGCTAACGTACCAGAGCGGATCACGGGTAATGAGAATAGGCCGTTGGCCTGCTTAGAATGCTTCTGCGGTTGACGAATTAACATTATGCGCTCATCGGATGTAAATAAATGATGATTGGGAGGGATTTTAGCGATTATCCTTGTAATGTAGGAGATTATAGGTCCTCTAGTTGCGCTACCCTTTGAAGACAAGGCTTTGCCGCTGTGTACTTGGGTAGTTGCGCACGCGCGCTCCACGCAGGGTGTCGACGCTGGGCTCCCACTCTGCGTGTTCACGGCGGACCTTGATTTAATATCCATACAATTAAGGCACGCGGTGAATGCCAAGAGAGGATCCTTAAAATCTGCAAACTCGAGCAGAGATGAACTCGCGCAACGGCACGGAACTTGGAGAGGTAAAAAAAAACCCCACAAATGCTTTTGGTCACAGTGCCGACAAAAGCTGCGTGAGGCCGATGGTTGGGTGACGCATGATAGGAATAGCAATTTAGAATGTGTCAAATCCTAATTCCCTCCTCCCTTGGAAAGTCTTGCTTTTAAAATGCCAAATTATAATGGCGAGGTGCCATAGAGAACAAGATGTTTAATGAATTCTGAGATTGTCCGTTTTAACTTTGTCCCGTGTTCAAAGGACTAAGATCAGACTTAAGTCTGAAATCACGTGCATTCATTTGTCAATACAAAAACTACAGTGCGGCATCGTTTGGGCTTTTATTACTATTACTGTTATTAGGCTATTATTTTATAAATGCCAGAAAATAGAAATAATATTAATATTAATAATGCAGTAATATTATGTGCTCTTAAAAATTGTAATAGTAAGAAAGGATATATTTGCTTGTGCGCAGCTGTAGATTGGTGTAGATTTTATGCTGAAACATACATTTAATTAAGAGCATACATTTAATCTCTGCAGAGCAGAAAACAACGCCAGAAGAATGGAGATGTTCTTATCTGTTTGGCAATCTGATACTGTTGTTTTATTCATGTTTTAATAAAAGTGTTTTCAAAATAACTCACAGGCTAATATCAGTATTTTCCTTTGTCTCCATCTGACATTTATCTGAAGTGTCCGACTGTCCATTTGGTTATAGCCACCATAAAAGTATCTACAACACTTTGAAAAGATTTCTTTTTGTTCTTTAAAAACTGGCATGTTATTCTTAATACAAGGCTGCACTCAGAATGGTCATGGTGCACTGCAAATTCAGCACATTTCTGTTTAAGACAGTTACGTAATAGGTTAGTAAGTTCATATAAAATCTGCTTATCACACCATCTTCCAGATTCACAGGGTGTTAAAAGCATGACAGACTGCACTCAGTGACCATCAATTCAAATTTAACATTTCTCAACCAACCCCTTAGCAGCATTCTGAGGCCCCATGTTTTTGCTTTACCCCCTCCCCCCACCAACACACCTGAATCAAGCCATTAAGAATGTCGAGTACCTGGTACAGGTGTACAGGGAGCTGTTTGACGGAGCATGAATACCGCGTTACAAATATCTCTAGCAAAATCTCACAGCTCATCACCAGGGAAACAACAAACAAATAAACAAACAAAAAACAGACCCCCTTTCCAACTGAACAGATGTCATAAATGACATTTTGGTGAAAACAAAGACTTTGAACACAAGTTACAACATATAGTATTATTTTAATAATGACCATGATCAGATCTAAGAAGGTGATAGTGACCTTGCATACAATGCATATTCATTTCAGGGGTGACAAATGTTTGTCTTGTAATTTTTTTTAGTATTTCATATATTCTCATGAATCATTTGTTATATGATTATATAAATCTGAATCCCTCACAGGAAAACACTCCCTCTTTCGCACAGAAACGCACAAACACACACACACGCGCGCGCGCACAAAACAGCAAGCAGGTCCTAAAAAGAAAAAGGAGAAAAAAAGAAAAAAGAGAAAGGACTAAAAAAAAAAAAAAAAAAAAATCACACACAGAAACCATATACTCTTTGTTTCATTTTCTTACTTTTAACAGTAATCAGTAACATTAATTTTCAGGTTACACATTTGAGGCGTTCTTTGTTATTATATGCTCCTACGTTAAAGCTTAGCATTATACTGAGAAGGGGAAAAAAGAAACTGAACTCTGTTAAGAAAGGACAAGAAAGGAAAATATATGGGAAGTGATGCACCTAAACTGATTTCAAAAAGCAGTGAATGCTACATTTCTCTCAAATTGGCTTAAACAAAGAAACAGCGACCTCTGCTGGGCATCAGTGAAACAGTACAAAGTTACAATGCTGCTCTTGAAACAATAAGCAGAGTATAACAGAATCATAGCACTTGGCTCAGAACCATAACTCAAACGGTATTTTTTTTCCTCTTCAGTCCAGCCAGTGATGATGTTGACTTCCCTTGTAGAGGGTGCTCGGGACGTCTTTTCCCTGATTATGCTGTTGAGGTATAGTACAGCAATTATTTAACGGTTTTGATGACACTATAGCTTTAAAATGTTAAGGCTCCAAGCAGAAAAACAAGAAAAAACAGGAAAGATCAAAAGTATTGGGACTGACATGACTCGCCACCAAGAAAAGTTATAAGCCAAGTGTCACATAATTAAAAAAAATATAGTTTTTCTGTTACATCAACATTATCATCATTTGTCAAGACATTTCATTGTCCCTTATACGCAGTTGCAAATATACTCCCCAGATCCTCATCATTCAACTCAATTCAAAGTCCCCACTCCAACAACAAGATGTACGGAACGTCACCTCGATTGTACAAAATTAAACTGGCCAAGTAGAGTTAGTGATGTGGGTGGGGTGGGGGGGACCGTTTCATCGCACCACGTCATCGCCTCCTCTTAAACACCACCTCAAACACCACCCTCAAACACACAGGCCCCTACCACTCACTCCGGCCACCTCCACGACCCCTTGCCGTCAGAGCAGAGTGGGAACGAGGGTGGGCGGAGCCTGTGCGCACACACGACTGTCGGTCAGACACTGGATACGGAAGGGAGGAGGGAGGCATGTCAAAGCCGAACCGAATGAAAGAAAAAAAAAAAAGACCAAGCCCACAGCGCCGCTGTTGTGCCAGGCACGGCGGACGTAGTTCCCCACACAGGTGGGAGTTGGGAGCGGATGAGAGTTCCACGCTGGCCCAAGCCATCAGAATTAAATAGAGAAAACGAAAACAAAAACGCATGTTGAGTTTTTTTTCTTTTTTAAATTTCTTCTTGTGTCCTCCTTTTAAATTTCAGTTTCAAATTGTCAGTCCTAAAACAACCGTTGATCAAGCTAAAGGCGGGGGTTGGGGGTGGAGGTGCAGTCTTCTACTGTTTACTTCGATTTTGGCGTTCCTGGGAGAAAGGGAAGAGAGAATGGTGAAGGTAATGCTAGCCACTAACGCTAATCATTACAACAATGCCTGCAGTACTACTGTATACATATATCTGTATTCCCCCCACACACACCCACAAACACACACCCCTCCCCAACCACCTCACGACCACCCACCCCCACCCTTTTACCTGATCCAGTCGGGATCGATTCTGGGCTGGAGTAGTTTCGTAGTTCTGCCAATGTAGAGAAAAGGAAAACGTGATCAGCTTGATCAGCATCCTTCACATAGATCACACTGGAGCCCACAAATGGCAAAACAGATCACAACGAGCAACAACATAACCAGCAGCATAAACAGAACAAAAACAGAGAACATTAAGGGTGAATTTCCCCCATCTTGTAGTTACTTTCTGTAAATTTTGTGGTTGGTTGTTCTTCTTTTGTTTTTTTTAATCAGACAAACAGAGGGTGGAAAGGCACCAGTTAAGTGACACTGGCTGAGATGGCGCCCACGGTTTGGGTGCCCCACCAGGCCGTTCCAGAGGAGCCCTCGCTACGATTCACGTCAAATCCGTCAGAAAACAAAAAAGCATCTGGTCTTGGCAAGGAGGGCGAGGGGCATCGGCATAAAGAAGCCGCCTCGGCTTGCAGTACCACAGGTAAGGAGGACCTGCGAGGCTCTACATCAGAGCTCCACGTAGGAGCTAATTGTGGAAGACATTTCACCCAGCTGGTGCAATCGCGGTCGAAAGGATGCGTCGACTTTCAACGAAAACCAGCGTGGAAAGAGGGAGGACAGCGGAGCCCACGAGGTAAAGAAGGTACAGCTGAAGCGGAGACGTCTACTCCTGCAAACAAGCTGTAATGTCACAAGGGCCAGGAACATGGTGCCCTACTCCAGTTATCTAAACAGGGAAGCAGCTCAAACGCCTTGGTTCCGCTCACCTACCCAACCAAACGCAAGCCCCACAGAGTGGAAAACCATAGCCCAACTTACATTAGCTGGGAGCTCAGGGTTAACCATTCTGGCCTGTTGTAAATCTAGCCATGTCAAACCCAAACACAGCGTTGTAGTTCTAGGCACAAAAAACCCATTCAGCGATGAAGGAAACCACAGCCACTACTGTGGCTCACATCACAGCAGGTGTGAGTGCATCAAGTCTTTGTGTTCCAGTAGATCTTAATTGACACAAGGTGTCCCCCTGTGACCCTGCTGTTGGTCAACACGCAAACCCTACAAATACATAATTCTACAGAACACAAGAACAGATCAATTTCACAAGCATGGAAGGAGCGGTCACATGTGCGAACAGTTTGCACGTTACCTTTCGCACCACCTCCTCCTCCTCCTGCCGTTTCTCGTAGTGCGAGAAGTCGTCGAAGATGGAGGTAGTGTGTTTGTAGGTGGCGATGATCTTCAGCACCTGCTTGGCCTTCTCCAGGGGCACCTCCTGCGTGTCGCGCGAGTTGGTCACCGGCTTGTTGTCGTTGTTCTCCAGGCGGATGTGGCGGAGTTGGCTGTTGGGCACGTCCTTGACGAAGAGCCAGTCCACGTCGAACTTGCCCTTCCACTTGTCCTGCGCCCACACGCCCGCGCTGGTGCCGTAGTCCACGGGCGAGCGCATCTCGGCCACGCCACAGAAGTGCCCGCTGCCGTTGACGCTAAACAGCAGGTAGACGGGGCCCTTGCCGTTGATGGCGCGGAAGGCGGCGTCCAGGCGCTTGTTGCCGTGCTCCGTGCTGCACCAGATGGAGTACTTGATGGAGCGGTGGATGTCGTCCTCCGAGTAGCTCTTGATGATGAACACGCGCCCGTTCTTCAAGTTCCAGTCGAACTCCTTGGGGTTGTAGCTGTGCGCCGCGCGCAGCTTCTCCAGGACCGGGTGCGAGTCCACGCCGCCCGGAGGGCCCGCCCCGGCCCCGTTGCCCACGCCCACGCCGCAGGAAGAGCCGCTGCTGTCCACGCTGCCGCCACCGCCGCCGTAGCCCGGGTTACGGTTGCGCGGCGCCACCCACCGAGTCTGAGGGGGAGGGGCCGGGGCATGGTTCTGGTAAGGCTGCGGAGGAGGCGGGGCCTGCATCGCCATCTGCTGGGCGAGCGACTGGGCCGAGGGCATCGGCGGCTGGGGAGGGGGAGGGAGTCCGTGGGCGTGGGCTGGCAGATGAGAGAGGGGCTGCTGCTGGTGCTGGTGGTGGTGGTGTTGGTGGTGGTGTGGCGGGGGCAACGGGGAGGCCACTTTGGTCACGGGCCCCTTGCTGTCCCAGGTGCCGATGTCCATGTTGTGTTTGATGGGCGGTGGGGGCAGCGCACCCCCTGCCATAGGCATGCCGGGCTTGCTTTTTACCTTCAGCTGCTGCGGTTTCGCCGGCTTGCTCGCAATGGCCGCCCAGGACGTTGGCTTGGGTGGCGGCATGCCGATGGGGGTTCCGCCGTTGCCCGTGGCCACCGCGGCCGCCACTGGCCCGCCGCCTATCACAGAGCCCACCGTTTTAACGCCTGAGCCTCCGCCAGTGACGTCGCCACCAATCTTCAGACCCACCATGCCCTGCTCCAGGCTGTTCATGCCCGGCGCCTTGCTCAGAGTGTCGCTGTGGAATCCCGTCTGCCCGTCAGGCACCAGGGTGCCACCCAGGGAGCTGGGTGGGTAGCTGTAACTGCCCCCATAGGCGGAGCTCTGAGTCTGCTGACCTTGGGAACCACTGGTACCCCAGGCTGAGAATGCTGGGTTCTCTGGGAAAAAGTTAAATCGGTGGGGGTAGATACTACTGCCCAAGCCACCGGGCTGTCCAAACACAGTGTCATGCATGAAATGATGGTCACCATTACTGAGGGGAGCATAGGGAGTGAGATAGGGGATTGGAGGGTCACCTCCAGTGGACCAGGGAGCCTCGCTAAGGGGATAGGGGAACCCAATGGAAGGCGCATAGTAGCTGGATAAGTAGGGGTCAGTCATGGATTGGTAGCTGTTGTTCTGAAACATAGAAAATTTTACACTGTAAACATTGAAGTACAATTGTTAGAATGTCAATAAAAATCCAAGCAAAGAACACACATGGACAGCAAATCAAGGGCTTGTTAAGTTATAATCTGACATGAAGTGCATTGGTGATCATGGAGAATTATTCTAAACAGTTTTAATACCGTCACATGTATAGAGCAAATCTCATAAAGCAGGTCATAATGTTTAGGTGATGCAATACGCAAGCAATAAAGTTTTTAGAAAAAGAAGCTGATCTAATTATTTTGTCCAAAATACAGATGAATTGTCTCAAGCTCTGGGGAGTAAGAACTGTATCAACATGAACAAGATCAACCAAGATTTCATAATGAAATATGGAGTATTTTCAATAATGTCATCATGATTCTGTGAATCATGTAAGGGTGCCATCTGACACCCAAAGTAATCCAAGAACTTGGGAAATATGATACATTCATTTCCACAAGAAACCTCCTTTTTGGTGCATAGAAAACAAACACAACTGTGTTCAAATGCACATGCACTTGTGTGCATACACATGCACATAAATTTCTCACCGGATTAGATTGCCCAGTGAGGTAAGGTTCGAAGTCGTTGTCATGGACCGTTTCCTTTTGATGGAGTGAGCCATTTTGCACTAAAAAAGGAGAAAAACAGCTTTGTAACATTAAGTCATGCAAGGGACTACAGATTTTTACCCCCCCATGAAGTTTGTTTATGCCTATTCTCTTCAGATTTAGTCACGTGACCTAACAGGTCTGCTCCATTGGGTAACTTTTGATCTGCAGTGATCTGACCATTAATCACCAAACAAACATCTCATCACACTAAACATCAACTGGTGCATCGATTAATTAATGAAGAGGACAGAAGAGCATCCCCACCCCCACCAGATCACAAATGTGATTTGAATCTGCAAATCTAAACACCTCTCCATTATCCATCTGTGATTAAACCACACACACTCATAACTGAATACCCAAATATAAATAGCTATTAATTTGAATCAAGTGGCTATTCAGTTCTTTTAGTTCATTGGATTTGGAAGTCAGGCTTTAATATATGTGGGTATGAATCATCTTAAATGTTGAGGAATACATGATTTTTGTAACTGCGTGTCTGAGTTTGTATCTTAGTGAATCATCCAGGACACGTCTAGTGGAACATGACAGATAGAGAACGCACGTTAAATAAGGTCTGCGCATTTGTGATTAGGCATAAGTAACGTGTGAGTCGTGCTATGCACTAACTATCACGAATTCGTGTATATTAACCAATTTCTTATGTATATTATGTATGTACACGAACTCATAGTGCTTAGATGCGACAGCAATATACCCTTATGGGTGTCCGTTTTAGTCATGGAGGCGAGTCATTGATTACATTGTATGAGTACATGTGGAAACAGCGTCGTACCAAGGAAGATTACAAAACCAGACGCACCAGCGCTTACTGGGACGCCATTACAGGTGATTGGTCAGGGGGCAAAAATGCAATTAACGTCCAGCCATATCTGTTTTATATACTGCTCAAGCATCGCCAGAAGGCCCCGCTTGGAGTTTCAGAAATGTTACATTTTTGCCACAAAAAACCAGAATAGGCACGGAATTCCCAGTTAGGCCATGACAAGGAGAAGCGACTTATATTTCCGACCTCCCTGCGATTAGGCGACTGTGTGTATGTGTGTGTGTGTGTGTGTGGTCATCCCGACTCCCTGCTAGCTGCCTGGCTTCTTCTGCATTCGCCACACTGGCCCATTACTTTTTTTCCCCCCTCCTCTGACTTGCCGTGATAATGAAGACGAATGAATCGCCAAACATGAGGCACATCCAAATGTTAAGCTGCTTAAACGTGACTTACCTTTAGCATCTTGTCCTTTCGACGTCTTCCCGTTTCCGTCGGCGCAGATAACACGGGAGAGATTGAGGGTGGACAAACAGGTCAGATAAACAAGCCCGCTCGCCACTCAGTGCCCTCACATGCAGGTAAACGTAGCCGACGCGTTATTATAACACACGCTACCCAAGCTAAAGCTACACAGACGAGGCAAACATGTTCAAATTGTTCAACATGAGGGGACTAACGTTGGTTTGTACCGTTAGGACCGCCGGAGAACAGCAGTCGTCTAGTTTACCGTACGGCGCCTCAGGTACTTCAGGCGCTCACTAGCCAACACGACTGTAAACCCACCGAGGAACCGATGGCAACCGTTACCACGGCTAACTCCTGTTAGCTCAATTATATCTTTTTTCTCCCTCCCTCTCGCTACACATGTGTCCAAGCGAACCCACTCGCACCCCGGCCGTCCGCGGTCGCCGTCGGGGCTCTGCGGCTAAACGCGGCCGGACGCGCGACCCGTTCCTCCCGCTGAAGCTCGACCCGAGGCCTTCACCTACGGCCACGGCTGGTGCTGAGGCGGATAACCGCGCATTCGCCGGGAAAATGTATCGGCGAGGCCTACCTGTGGGTCAATACTGGTGGTAGACATAATTCATCAACAAAGCCCCCGTAACGGTTAATCGTCAGAAGTCTTGGACACTCTGCGGCGGTTCCGTGTGTTCCAGACCCGCGTTTCCTTCCTCGGGTCCGTGGCGGGCTAGCGGGCTAGCTAGCTGGGCTTCTTTCTCTCTTCTCGTACCGCACGAATCCTCAGCAAGTTCCACGACACGAGTCGGCCAGTCACAATAAATTGAGTATTTCACAATCCCGGTCCGTGTGTATTTCTGAAAATTGTTATAAGCTCCGCGTTTGGGGGGGGGTGTGTTTTTTTTTAGTCCAAATTGTTGTTTCACGGCGTATTCTTCTTGGATTTTTCCTGCTCCCTCCAGCCTTCAGTTATTGTGCAGCCCAGTTCACTTCCCCCCAGCTCCATCCGGGACCTGCGCGGAGCGCGCTGACGTCAGAGACGCCGGGTAGCCATGCGGAGCTGAAAGCGTTCGAGAAGTCGCATCAGCGATAAGTGGCTTTGATGTTCCCTTCTCGCTTTTTTGTGGAAGTCGAATAAGCACTATTCGTTTCCCACTACGTCCGGTTATTATAAGAGTTGTTATCATTAAGCATAAAATCGTACCGATGTAGTTGGTTGCAGCAATAAAAGCAAGTAAGGTCTATTTCCTTTAACAGTAGGAAGTGATACGTGTTACAGTAACTACAGGGACGACATACATAACAGTAAAGCATTTCAGTGAGTTAATCATCACTCACGTTCACATGCTTAAGTGACTGTGGACAAAAACGGTGACAGTTTACTTCATTTAAATTGACACTCGCGCACACCTTTCAGAATGTGATAAATATATGTAATAATAGTAATACTACCAATAATAATGTTTTTCTATTTTCAGTCTAAATGTAAATGACTAAATGTAAAAATAAAACATAAACATTTGATTGCTAGAATTCGAGTTGTCCCACCTAGAGCAAACAAAAAGTCAAAAAATTAATACAATTATTACCCCAAGGTAAAAGGAATGTATCTTAAAATCTAAAACTGTTAATCTGACATAGATATAAATGTAACCCTTGCTATATACTGGTCAACACCTAACCCTACCTGTAATCGTATATATTAAAAGCATTTACAGAAATATATTTATTTAATGATTGTGTGTACTGCTAAGAGATTATGCAGAGTGGGGAAAAGGAAAGAAGTGCATATATTGAATGTCAAATAATTTTGATATTTCAAAGACATTTGTAAGTGAAATATATATTACGACCTGAGTGTCCTGCTAGCCCAAAATAAGGGTTTCAACTCCTAACAAGGGGCCCCATTGTTCTGCAGTTTCAACTCCTGAGCCGGTGCTCCACTGTCCTGCACATTTTCAACTCCTAACAAGGAGCTCCACTGTCCTGCAGTTTCAATCCCTGACCAGATGATCCACTGCTCCCAAACGAGAGGCTTCACTGTCCTGCAGTTTGATCCCCTGACCAGGGGTTTCACTGTCCTGCACAGCTACAGGTTTTCCCTGCTCCTTGTCCACAGAGAGTGGGGACAACTCTTGCCTGCATAAGAGCCTGTTCATAAGAAGCCTATGGCCTACACTTGATCATTCAATACTATGGTGGGGTCTGTAGGCCTCTTGATTTTTATACAAAATATGTAAACATACTGTACCAAATTAAGGCAAATTATATTTTTTAATCACATTCACAGAATACACTAAATACACATTTATTGGCAACTTTA
The DNA here is from genome assembly GCF_052324685.1 of Brachyhypopomus gauderio. Classification (NCBI taxonomy): domain Eukaryota; kingdom Metazoa; phylum Chordata; class Actinopteri; order Gymnotiformes; family Hypopomidae; genus Brachyhypopomus; species Brachyhypopomus gauderio. The sequence goes on along the minus strand of NC_135214.1, from coordinate 29,657,620 downwards.
AATGAAAATACAATGTTCACATTTTAACATTAACAGTTCAAATGATGATTACTAATAATGAAATTATACACTGAATATAATCAATAATTAATAATGAAATTACAAAAGGATGTCATCAATATAGGTGCAACCTGAGTCTTTACCACTAGATGTAGCCAATTCTTGCGGTGAACTTTGATGACACTGTCCCTCCTGTATCATAATACAAAAACCTAATGCGATTTTAATAATGACACCACATTTGCAAGGTTTGTTAACAAAAACAAACTTTCTTTTACAAACAAAAGACACAGATAAAGTTGTGGCAAGCATACATTAATATTGGCAAAAACTGAGGTCCATTAGATAGCAGATGTGATAGCTGCTCAGTAAATTTTCTATTTACATTATTAGACATGGGATTAAATATGTGAAATTGCGAGTTCATATATAATCCATTCTTTCTCTGCACCAAGGAAACAACACTCACTTGCACTCCCACACACGTGTGCCTATATTGCAAAGTGTTATTTTTATTCTTTTAGAAGATGCAGGATTACTTGATCTTTTGTTTCTGTAATCATCGAGAAGGAACACCATACAGAACCATATGTTCAGAAAATGTTTAAAAAATGCATAATGTTCAAAATATCTCTAAAAATATATTTTTTATGGTAGTTAATCATTATAAAAAATCACGCGACTTAGGAAAAGACTTTTCCGAGTCACTAGTTTGTGTGTCTTGTCACAGACGGATGAGTCACAAATATTAAACAAATATGTACCGGAAACTGTGCTTATATCTTAGATATGAGCACTATTCCTCAGCTGTCATAGACTGTGACAGAAAGATAAGGGGTACAATAAGTGCACCAGTGGTTCAAAAACACAAACATGAGTAATGACTCGTACAGTGGTTCATGAGGTAGGCCATTAGATTTTTGTCTGAGAAATGGGTCCATCCATTCTTTTCTTTTTTTTTTTCTTGAAGCTCCAGCCTTTGTTTGATATTTGCTGGCCAGACTCTCCTCACTTATATAGGTCTGAAATAAATAGATAGTGAAATAGCAAAATTACCCACACACAAAAACATGCACAACCCTACCCTTTCCTGAGTATGCAGAGTATTTTTGCTTTCCTTTGTTGCTTTTTGATTATAGATCTTTACAATGCTGTAATGACCTTAGATCCCAGTGCTATAAGAGCATTGACTAAAGACTCAGCTAAGCCTCCGATCTGCTTGTAGTAGCAGTCACTGTCTCTCTTCACACTAAAAGACAGTTACACAACACACAGTATATCACATTTTATTTTGTTTTTTGTATCTCCATAATTGGACAAAACTAAAACTAGCTTCCAAGATGTATTAAGGAAAATTGTGAGCCATTTTTAATTTTGTAGGAATAGAGGAAATTATCATTGTCTAATAAGGCTGTAAACGAGTAAAACTTTACCAGGGAAATCAGCTGAAACCTCACAGAATAAGAACCACCAATATTCCATAGTACTCTCATGATGAAATAATTGGTTTCTGTGAAGATACTCAGCAGAGGGAGAGCGTGCTTCGCTAGTGCCGTTCACTTACAAGTGTCCTCTTCCTCGTTGAAGACGCTGACCACGTAGCAGGCCGAGACAAACCCCAGCAGCTGTGGGAATGCGCAGAAAAAATCATTGGCGGTTCAGTAACTCTGTTACACAACTGCCTATAAGAACTTGAACAATTTGAAGCCTTTGCACATTCTACATACAGAAATGACCAGTTGGAGGGCACTGTGAAGAACCTCGATATACTGGTATTTCAGCACGCAACCCAGAGCAGACACCAGGGCGGCACTGTCCCCACTGGGCCACTCAGCCGTCAGAGGGTCCCTGCTCTCACAGCCTGGGCTGTTCTCCTTCCACCAGGACCCATGGGAAGACAGTCCCAGAGACATGTAGTCACTATCCTAGACAAAAAAACAGGGGTATAAGTGGTAATTATAAGGTGCGTTGCAAGCACACTGCCAGGATACCATATGTTAACACACACAAGTGAGTTTCTCCAAGTAATTGAAAAAACACAATTATCCAACAAAAAACACCCAAATTAGTGATCTACCACTGATGTTTGTCCAATACGCTATTAGCAGATGTCCTGTAATAGGCTTTTATCTGAATACATTTTACCCATGAATATCACAATCGAATGTAAATGCAATTCAGCATAATGTTAATGACTTCCAACACAAGCTGCTGTTGGTGAAAAACTGTGTGCATGTGTGTGTGTGTTTGTTTTTGTTGGGACAAGTGGGAAGAGAACCAGAGGTTCAGGGTCACAGAGACAGGTGGGGTAAGGCATGCAACATGCAAGCTATCGACGGGCATAGCTCATATCCAAAATAAGTTATAGAAATGCCTTTGTCATAGATAAATAAGAGATATGGAGTAATTTCTGGCACTATGCCAGCCTGGATGCAACACACAGCATACTGGAGAGTGGAGAAGATTACCTTAGAAAGGCCACCCAGGTCGAGGTAAAGACAACAGATAAAGATATTCCACGTCACCCAGAGGATGGACCAGACTATGTACTGGAAGGGAACAAGGTATATGTGATTTGTTCTGCACAAATTAATTCATGACATACTGAATTGTATCTGCTGGTGCATTCATAATCTTTGTGCTGCCAATGAAAACCAGCTGATGTGCGAAACTATATTCTTCCTCATTGTAGAGATATAAAAACCATAAATGCAATATAGATTATTCTTACTAGACATAATCAGCATGCAATATCCAGTGCAAAATGCTTCCAATCACCAAGGCAAAATAGCAAGCATGTACATACAAGTACAACATAGCGAGGATGGTACTGGATGGCCCCAAACAGTCCAAGTATGACCACAATGATGTGAAGAAAGTTGACCAGGATGGGAGCCCACTGGTAGCCCAGAAAATCCAAAGCCTGCCTCTCCAAAGCGGTGATCTAGGGGTAGAGAGAGAGAGAGAGAGAGAGAGTCACAAGGTAAGAAAACAAGGTCAGCTGGAATGCCTTTATTTGTCATATATACATTTACATGTGTACATTGCAATCAAATACCTTTAGTCACATATCCCAGCTTTTTGGGGAATCTGGGGTCAGAGTGCATGGTATGTCATAATATGGCTTAAGGGCTCAAGAGCTCAAGAGTGGCTGTATGCCAGGATTCAAACCCAGACCCTTCCCATTAAGAGCCCAAATTCATACAAACTTGGTTACTTCTACCCCATAAATTAAAAATAACAAATAATTTCATGTACCAATTTTTTTGAAACAGAAACACCCATTCCACCTGCCAACAGCCAGAAGAAGAGTGATTGACATTAGACAAATTGACATTCGTCCCATTCACCATCATCATGGAGACACCATCTTTGGCGAGTCTCCAGAGATCCACAATAAAATAAATCATCTGCTAGCTTTTCACTCAAGGTTGCCTAGGTAACAGAGCCAAGGGGTTACAATGCATGTCAGAGAGACACAGAGATAGAGAGAGTTGGAAAAAGGAGATAGTTTTCCTTAGAGATCAGTCACTTGATTACACATATGAGAGTTAATGGGTGTGAGCAAGGGCGTAGGCATGGGGGCGGAGGCTGCTTCCTTTCATAAAGCTTTACAATAATATACCCACCCCCATCTCCCTCACCCCCACCCCCATCTCCCTCACCCCCATCCCCATCAGTCATGGCCTGGTGGTAGGGAACTGGTCTTGTGACCGGAGGGTCGTGGGTTCAATTCCCAGACCTGAGGCCATGACTGAGGTGCCCTTGAGCAAGGAACCTAACCCCAACTGCTCCCCGGGCGCCGGGCTAGGGCTGCCCAGCGCTCTGGGCACGTGTGATCCACAGCCCCCTAGTAATCACTAGTGTGTGTGTGTTCTGACTGCACAGATGGGTTAAAAGCGGAGGACAAATTTCGATTGGGGTGTAAAAATCACAATTGACAAAATACGACACATTAATTAATCTCCCTCACCCTCACCTCCCTCACACCCACCCCCATCTCCCTCACACCCACCCCCATCTCCCTCACACCCACCCCCATCTCCCTCACCCCCACCCCCATCTCCCTCACCCTCACCTCCCTCACACCCACCCCATCTCCCTCACCCCCACCCCCATCTCCCTCACCCTCACCTCCCTCACACCCACCCCATCTCCCTCACACCCACCCCCATCTCCCTCACACCACCCCCATCTCCCTCACACCCACCCCATCTCCCTCACACCACCCCCATCTCCCTCACACCCACCCCCATCTCCCTCACCCAGCCCCATCTCCCTCACCCCCATCTCCCTCACACCCACCCCATCTCCCTCACACCCACCCCCATCTCCCTCACACCACCCCCATCTCCCTCACCACCACCCCATCTCCCTCACACCCACCCCCATCTCCCTCACACCACCCCCATCTCCCTCACCACCACCCCCATCTCCCTCACACCCACCCCCATCTCCCTCACACCCACCCCCATCTCCCTCACACCCACCCCCATCTCCCTCACCCCACCCCCATCTCCCTCACACCCACCCCCATCTCCCTCACCACCACCCCCATCTCCCTCACCCCCACCCCCATCTCCCTCACACCCACCCCCATCTCCCTCACCACCACCCCCATCTCCCTCACCACCACCCCCATCTCCCTCACCCCCATCTCCCTCACACCCACCCCCATCTCCCTCACCCCCATCTCCCTCACCCCCACCCCCATCTCCCTCACACCCACCCCCATCTCCCTCACCCCCACCCCCATCTCCCTTACACCCACCCCCATCTCCCTCACACCCACCCCCATCTCCCTCACCACCACCCCCATCTCCCTCACCCCCACCCCCATCTCCCTCACACCCACCCCCATCTCCCTCACCACCACCCCCATCTCCCTCACACCCACCCCCATCTCCCTCACCACCACCCCCATCTCCCTCACCCCCACCCCCATCTCCCTCACACCCACCCCCATCTCCCTCACCACCACCCCCATCTCCCTCACCACCACCCCCATCTCCCTCACCCCCATCTCCCTCACACCCACCCCCATCTCCCTCACCCCCATCTCCCTCACCCCCACCCCCATCTCCCTCACACCCACCCCCATCTCCCTCACCCCCACCCCCATCTCCCTTACACCCACCCCCATCTCCCTCACACCCACCCCCATCTCCCTCACCACCACCCCCATCTCCCTCACCCCCACCCCCATCTCCCTCACACCCACCCCCATCTCCCTCACCACCACCCCCATCTCCCTCACACCCACCCCCATCTCCCTCACCCCCACCCCCATCTCCCTCACACCCACCCCCATCTCCCTCACCACCACCCCCATCTCCCTCACCCCCATCTCCCTCACACCCACCCCCATCTCCCTCACCCCCACCCCCATCTCCCTCACCCCCATCTCCCTCACACCCACCCCATCTCCCTCACACCCACCCTCACCTCCCTCACACCACCCCCATCTCCCTCACCCCCACCCCCATCTCCCTCACCACCACCCCATCTCCCTCACCACCACCCCCATCTCCCTCACACCCACCCTCACCTCCCTCACACCACCCCCATCTCCCTCACCCCCACCCCCATCTCCCTCACCACCACCCCCATCTCCCTCACCACTACCCCCATCTCCCTCACCCCCACCCCCATCTCCCTCACCCCCATCTCCCTCACACCCACCCCCATCTCCCTCACACCCACCCTCACCTCCCTCACACCACCCCCATCTCCCTCACCCCCACCCCCATCTCCCTCACCACCACCCCCATCTCCCTCACCACCACCCCCATCTCCCTCACACCCACCCCCATCTCCCTCACCACCACCCCCATCTCCCTCACCACCACCCCCATCTCCCTCACACCCACCCCCATCTCCCTCACCACCACCCCCATCTCCCTCACCCCCACCCCCATCTCCCTCACCACCACCCCCATCTCCCTCACACCCACCCTCACCTCCCTCACCACCACCCCCATTTCCCTCACCCTGTTTCTGTTAGTGACAAAGCACAACAAATGTCTCCCAAATAAGCAAACTGGCTGAGTCATACAAACTCCATTATCCGCATTTTAAGGTATCTGTTGAGCATCAGCTGGAAATGAGAATGACCTAATATAAAAGGCTAAATGCAGGTATGCAGCACTGTATTTTGGTTAAGCTTGTGATGGTGCACTGTTATGGTTAAACTGGTGATGGTGCACTGTATTATGGTTAAGCTGGTGATGGTGCACTATATTATGGTTAAACTGGTGATGGTGCACAATATTATGGTTAAACTGCTGATGGTGCATGTATTATGGTTAAACTGCTGATGGTGCACTGTATTATGGTTAAACTGCTGATGGTGCATGTATTATGGTTAAACTGCTGATGGTGTACTGCATTATGGTTAAACTGCTGATGGTGCACTGTATTATGGTTAAACTGCTGATGGTGCACTATATTATGGTTAAACTGCTGATGGTGCATGTATTATGGTTAACCTGGTGATGGTGCACTGTATTATGGTTAAACTGCTGATGGTGCACTGTATTATGGTTAACCTGGTGATGGTGCACTGTATTATGGTTAAGTTGGTGATTGTAAAGGATCTGACACATTCAGTTGTTTTTTTTTTTTGTTGTTGCTTATTAATGTAAGAGAAAGGACTCTTATTTTGGTGGTTGCTGCTGCGCCGCCCACTTGTGACGCTGCGCAGCGTATTTATGTCACTGCCGCGAAAAGAAGGCAAAACGACATCAAGAAAGGAAGGTGGTTAGGACTCTCATAAAAGGAAAACTAGCACCTAGCTGAATGGCGAACAAGGTAAATACTTTATATGATTGACTGAGTTGAAGGTGTTTAATTGCCAGAGGCTTATTTCTTTTTTGTTGTCTGTTTGGTCTGAGCACTTAAGTATACATTGTACCGATATTGATTGTGATTGTGAGAAGCGATTGTGAACTTGTTTTGCACTGAACATGCTTTCATGGTCTGTATTGTTCTGTATGGTAATTGCAAACTTTGTTCCATTTTAACTAGCTCTTACGGTGAATTCCGAAGACATCAAATAAATCTAACGAATCATCAGTTTCGAGTTTTGACCATTCTTCAGCTGGGATTGCTACAGTAAGAGCTTGACCCTCATCAATCCTGACGACTGCTGCGAACACGGCTGGAATTAGCGACGAAAGGTTTCACGGTAGCATTTCATCTCGGGTTGCTAACTTCCAGTTCTCATACGGATTACAGCAAGGCCTACGGTAGTGACTTTGCGCCTCCTACAGGCGGCAGTTGAAATGGATTAGATGCGATGGTCAAAAGTTACACGGCTATTCAAGGTGAGAGCTGAATAGCAAGGCAGAAAGGAAGAAAATATCTTCTCCAATCACAGTGACTGAAACCAAATTAGTTTTATGAACTGGGAAAATAAATTTGGTGCTTGTCTTGGTAAACGGACACTTATATATAATTTTAATTTACAGTTCATGTATAGTAATTTTGTGGACACTTTTAGTTTAATGTGGCATATCTTTAGTAGCAGTGCCGATTAACTACAGTTTTTATATAATTGTCTGTTTGATTTATTTTGCTGTGATTTCTTCTGTGATCATTGCTCTTAACTGTGTTACTAAATTACAATTCAAATGGCCAATCCAATTGAAAGGGTTAAAAAGCAAACTGATAGTTCCAAACATGTGCGTATGGTTGAAAATGAAACTGGCATTGCAGAAAACCAACAATTAGAAGGTCAGTTTCAAGAATCTCAAAATGAATCCAATCTACCTCGCCGTTCAGAACGCGCACCCAAACCTACAGAAAAAATGCTCTCTCTCCAAAAGGAGGAGGCTCATAAAAAGGAAAGAAAATTTATTTCCATGTACAACCAATGGAAAGTTCAGGCCCGAGGTGCACGCCAACAACTTAAATCAGATATTTCAGATGGTCAGTTAACTGCTCTAGTGGACAACTTGGAGAAGGCAAGGGATGATGTTACAGGTGTTTATGAAGAAAACAGACGTCATAATGCACTGCACCCTGAAATACGACGACAGGTTGATGCATGTGTGTCAGTAACTGCTGATATTACCAAAATCATTTATGAAAGGATATCACGTGTAGATGGAGAGTTTGACTCTGATAGGGAAAAAGGTCGACTTCTCACACTGCTCGATTGTGACCATGCTCGTTCCATTTATGGATCTACTATCTCACGGGTGAGCCACAAGTCCATCATCCATTCTAGTCATTACTCCAGTCATCACTCCGTGACTTCATGCCTGGCATCTAAGTGTGCAGACGCTGCAGCAGATGTGGCAGCTAAGGAAGCTATGTATGAGGTATTATTGGAAGAAAATAAACAAAAAGAAAAGATTCAGCATTTGGAAGAACAACATAAACAAGCTGTTGAAGCTCAAAAACGTGAGTTAGAACGGTTACAGGCAGAGAAAGATCTAAAAGTAGCTCAGGCTAGGTTGGGTATCTATAGCCAAGAAGCAGTATACAGAACTGATAATTCATTCACTGCGTATGAGCCAAGGACAGATCAAGACATTAGCCAACTCCCTATTCAAAGTTCATCCAACACTGTAACTGCAGTACCACAGACAGACATGTCTTCTCTTGCACAGGCTCTTCAAGACAGCATAGCCCTAAATAGACTTCCAGTGCCAGAACCCTTTGTCTTCACTGGTGATCCAATGCAGTTCGTTGAGTGGAAAAACTCCTTTATGTCACTCATTGATCAAAAGAGTGCTTCCTTTGCTGACAAGTTGTACTATCTAAAAAGGTTTGTAGGAGGTCCAGCTCGTAAAACTCTAGATGGTACCTTTTACAGAAATGATGCTGAAGCGTATCAAGATGCCTGGAGCAAGTTGGATCGGCGGTATGGTCAACCATTCATTATACAAAGGGCTTTCAGAGAAAGGTTGGCAAACTGGCCAAAGGTTCAACACAAGGATGCTGTGGGACTGCGAGAATTCTCTGACTTCTTGAATGCCTGTCTGGATGCCATGCCTCATGTTAAGGGTCTCCAAATATTAAATGACTGCGAAGAAAATCAAAAGCTTGTACAAAAACTGCCAGACTGGGCAGCTTCTCGTTGGAATAGACAAGTCACGCAAACACTGAACCAAAGTCAAGATTTCCCTACCTTCCAAGAATTTGCAGCCTTTGTATCAGTGGAAGCAGAGGTTGCTTGCAATCCAATAACCTCTCTATATGCACTCCGTTCTTCTGAATCTGCATCAGAGAAACGAACCACCAAGGATGTCAAGAGGAACAAGGCCAGTGTTTTCAGCACACAAACAAACACAGATGATGATAGGGTAACAAGGTCGCATACTAAACAAACATGTATGCTCTGTCAAGATAATAAACATCGGCTTCATAACTGCACTGCATTTATAGCAAAGCCTTTGGAAGAGCGTCGGAAGTTTGTTAGAGAGAACAGACTTTGTTATGGATGTTTAAAGCATGGACATAGTGCAAGAGACTGTCGCCAGCGTCTCCTATGCAGAACCTGCAAGAGGAAACATCCCACATGTCTTCATGATGATGCCTATGAGAAAACTCAGAAACCCGCACCTCCTATGGCCTCAGCACAAGCTAATAATAGTGAGGCAGTGGAAGCCGTTGCTCTCAACGTAGCTGGAGAAGAACCGTCTATCAACACTTCAATGATTGTGCCTGTATGGGTCTCATCAAAGACCAGTCCGAGTTCTGAAAAGCTTGTCTATGCTTTACTTGACACACAGAGTGATACTACATTCATTGATCAAGAGGTGAGTGATGGTTTACAAGCAGACACTCATCCAGTGAAGTTGAAATTGACCACCATGATTGGTAAGGACACAGTTCTAAAGAGCGAAAGGGTGTCAGGGCTTCGCGTTAGAGGCTATAGCTCTGCTGTTTATATTGACCTACCTCCTGTGTACACCAAGAATTGTATACCAGTAAATCGGACCCATATTCCTACCAGCAACACAGCCAAGCACTGGAAGCATCTTGCAGCCATTGTAGACGAAATCCCACCACTAATGGACTGTGAGGTTGGCCTTTTAATAGGCTACAACTGCTCGAGGGCCTTGGCACCAAGGAAAGTAATTGTAGGAGGGTCTGAAGAACCGTATGCTGTGCAAACTGATCTGGGGTGGAGCATTGTGGGATGTTCACTACCATATCTCGATATGTCTGAATCCAGTAGCATGTGTCATCGTGTGGCTGTTAGGGAGCTCCCCCCTGTCACTCCAGCAGATGCTGTTCGTATACTAGAATTAGACTTTAAGGACATTGACGATGCATGTAGAAAGGTGTCTCAGGAAGATATTCTCTTCCTGAGTAAACTAAAGAACAGCATAAAGAAAAATGCTCAAGGCCATTATGAGATGCCTTTGCCCTTTAAGGAAAGGCCCATTCTGCCATGCAATAGACAGCTTGCTACAATTAGACTCAACCATCTCAAGAGAAGGCTGTTAAGAGATGAGCTGCATAAGGAACATTATGTCATGTCCATGAACGAGGTCATAAAGAGAGGAGATGCAGAAGAAATAAGGGATGATGGAATAGAAGGAGAGAAATGGTACATTCCTCATCATGGTGTCTACCACCCAAAGAAACCAGACAAATTGCGTGTAGTATTTGACTGTTCAGCACGGTATGGAGGTACAAGCTTGAATGATCATCTTCTTTCTGGACCAGATTTAATTAACAACCTGCTTGGTATCCTCATTCGTTTTCGTCAACACCCAATTGCACTAATGTGCGATATTGAAAAAATGTTCCATCAGTTTCATGTGGACAAATCTGACAGAGACTACCTTCGATTCCTCTGGTGGAAAAATGGAGAGCTCAATGCACAGCCCTGTGAGTTCCGCATGAAGGTCCATCTCTTTGGTGCCACCTCCTCCCCTGGGTGTGCAAACTATGGGATGAAACATCTAGCCAACGAAAACAGTGATGTGTACCCCCTAGGTGCAAGCTTTGTGATGAAGGACTTTTATGTTGATGATGGGATTACTAGCACAAAAAGTGTAGAAGATGCCATTAAGCTTGCAAGAGAAGCACGAGACCTCTGTGCTCAGGGTGGCTTACGGCTACACAAATTTGTATCGAATAATGAAGCTGTTTTGGAAAGTATACCTCCTACAGAACGAGCAAATGATGTTAAAGAGCTGGATCTGGCCTTTGATGACACGTCCTTGGAAAGAGCCTTAGGTATTCTATGGCACACACATTCTGATTGTTTCAAGTTCAAGATCAAGTTCAAAAACCAGCCAGCCACTCGTCGTGGAATTTTATCAACAGTTGCGTCCTTGTATGACCCTTTAGGGTTTGTGGCACCCATATTGCTCACTGGAAAACGAATTCTACAAGAGATGTGTAGACACGGCACTGGCTGGGATGATCCCCTGAAAGTTGAACTTCAGCCAAGGTGGGAACACTGGAAAGGTGATCTGAACAATCTGGACAAGATTGACATTCCCAGAAGCTATGCACCTGTTAACTTTGGAAAAATCATCAGAACAGAGTTGCATCATTTCTCGGATGCAAGTATCAGTGGCTATGGTCAGTGCTCATACCTGAGACTCAGTAATGAAGATGGAGAGGTTCACTGTGCTTTAGTCATCGGAAAGTCAAGAGTAGCTCCCACAAAGCTTACAACAATCCCGAGGCTAGAACTGACAGCTGCAGTTGTTTCGGTAAAGGTCAGCAATATGCTGAAAGAGGAGCTTGGATATGCAAACGTTCAAGAATTTTTCTGGACTGACTCCAAGGTGGTGCTAGGTTATATAAATAATGAGGCACGGCGATTCCACACGTTCGTAGCTAACAGGGTGCAAAGAATTCATCTCAGCACAACCCCTAAGCAATGGAAATATGTCCCTACTACAGAAAACCCAGCAGACCATGCTTCGAGAGGTTTGACCGTCAGTGAGCTGCTGTCCTCCAACTGGTTCACAGGACCCAGGTTTTTATGGGAGAAAGACATGCACTTTCCATCAGATGTTATTTTAGAACTACCCATTGGAGACCCAGAAATCAAAGTGGTACACACTCTGAACACGGAAGCTGCAGAACATCTAAGCCTGATAGATCGTTTGTCTAACTTTTCCTCATGGCGAAGAGTGACACAGGCAGTTGCTCGCATCCTCAGACGAATCAACAAGGACACGTCTAACAGCTTAACTACTGTGACTGAACGTGACAATGCACCATAATCAAGGCCCTGCAGGGAGAGGTGTATCAATGCGAGTTGAAGAAAATAAGCAAAGGAACCTCTCTGCCATCTCATCATGAATTGCATTCTCTTAATGCTTTCATAGATAAGGATGGTGTGCTCAGGGTGGGAGGTAGACTTCATAATTCATCGCTTCCTAACTCATTTAAACACCCTGCAATTCTTCCTAAAAATCACCCCATCACAAAAATGATAATTTCCCACTACCACGAAAGGGTCCGCCATCAAGGTAAGGGTCTTACAATAAATGAGATTAGATCCAACGGTTTTTGGATCCCAGGCATCAATAGGATTGTAGCATCCTTTATTCACAACTGCATCACTTGTAGGAAGCAAAGAAGACCTGTAGAGGAGCAAAAAATGGCTGACCTTCCACCAGAGCGACTGATACCATCACCACCATTTACTTATTGTGGAATGGACTGTTTTGGTCCCTTTTTAACAAGGCAGGGTCGAAGCATTCACAAAAGGTACGGTCTCCTATTTACCTGCTTCTGCTCTCGTCAGAGGTGGGGACTCGAGTCACATGACTTGGACTCGAGTCAGACTCGAGTCATTAATATTAAGACTTTTGACTTGACTTGAAAAAATATTCAGAGACTTAGACTTGACTTGGACTTTTACACCAATAACTTGGGACTTGAATTGGACTTGAACCTGTTTACTTGCAAAGACTTGATTTTTTAACCCTAAATCTAAATTTTAAAACGCATATTAATATTTATAAAGTGTGCCCCATTAATTTCATTTCCGTCCTTCTGATGCAGACCGGTCCTCTGCTTTTCCACACTCTGTACGTGTGTGTGTGCATGAGCTGCAGCACAACCAATCAAATGGGGGGTTGGCGAACGTAAATTTTTACCGGGCGGGGTGTAAAATGGACACAAATTAAGTATTATATCGCGATCGATCGATCGCCAGTGGTTGGTGCCAGAGCGAACTAGTAACTCATTGAATCATAGATGTGGATCAGAGGTAAATAAACTAGATTTTTTTCCGGCGTGAGAAATCGGATGTGTGGCGTGAGAGCGTGTGAAGACGGTCAAATGTGTGTGTCTCACGCTCAATGCGTGAGGGTTGGCAACCCTGGGTTCTGTATCTGAACTCGGGGAAGAGAGCCTCTCTCTGTCACCATCATAATATCCAGTTCTATCTCAGCATGGATTGTGTATTTGAAGACATCTACGTCGAGAAAAAAATATATTGACAAAAGTGGAGCGAGTTTTCAGCTATGGGGACATCATTCATCGTGCACAAATGACATACAGACTTTTGGCCAGCAAATGCAATGCAGAATAGTTTACTGAAATGTCTAAAGTTGCAGATTCCTGTTAATTGTTCAGTTCTTATATTTGTTTGTCTTGTGTCACTCACACATGTTCTCAAAGAAACCAGATAAGAGAAGAGAGGGAAAATGCTGTTATGGTTCTTTGTATTGTACTGTGAAAATATCACAGTACAATCACCTGATATCATAAATATCAATATGGAGTTCTACTTATGACTTTTTCACAGAATATTTATTTCTGGAAAATTGTAGTTTAAAGTATGAATATTTTTGCAGCTAAGTTTAACAAATTGAACTGTGCAATAAAGAGGTGTAATTTTAATTTTTTTTTATACTTCGTGTTTTCAGTTGCACATGTTTTATCAAGATTTGAGGAGAATACAGATTTAAAAAAGAATTTACAATTTAAATTTATTTACATTTAAAATATACCTGCAACATTGGTAAAAAAAAAAAAAAAAAGACTCGAAAGGACTTGAAATTCCAAGTTTCAGACTTGGGACTTGACTTGACTGTTGCCTGTCTTGACTCGAGACTTGACTTGACTTGAGTGTCTTTGCTTGAGACTTGACTCGGGACTTGAGGTATAAAGACTTGGACTTACTTGAGACTTGCAAAACACTGACTTGGTCCCACCTCTGGCTCTCGTGCTGTCCATATAGAGATGCTTACTGACATGTCAACCGATGCCTTCATTAATGGGCTGCGTTGTTTCATTGCGATAAGAGGTACAGTACGGCAGATCAAGTCTGATCAAGGAAGTAACTTCGTTGGGGCCAAAAATGAATTAAAGAGAGCACTAAATGAAATTAATACAGAAAGACTGGCTGTGTTTCTTGCACAGAATCAGTGTGACTTCTGCATGAACGCACCTCACTCAAGTCATGCGGGCGGAGTGTGGGAACGGCAGATCAGGACAGTAAGAGCAGTCCTGAACAATACACTTTCACTCACTTCAGGCAGACTAGATGACTCTTCTCTGCGGACATTTCTGTATGAGGCAATGGCAATTGTAAATAATCGCCCTCTAACTGTCAACAACCTCAGTGATCCAAATAGCCTAGAGCCCCTTACGCCTAATCACTTGCTCACCTTGAAGAATATTACACCTCTGCCCCCACCAGGCACATTTGTCAAGGAAGATGTGTATGCAAGGAAAAGGTGGCGGCATGTTCAGTATCTCTCGGAGCAGTTTTGGGGTCGCTGGCGCAAGGAGTATCTTGCAAACATTGCTACTAGGCAGCGCTGGCATGTCCCAAGAAGGAATTTGCAGATTGGAGACATAGTGATGGAGAAAGGTGACAACTCACCAAGAAATGAGTGGCAACTGGCTAGGGTCTTGGAAACCACTACTGCCAAAGATGGACTAGTAAGGAGAGTCAAAATACAACTCGGCGATCGAAAGTTAGGCAAGAATGGTGAGCGCCTCAGTGCCCCATCTATAGTTGAACGGCCAATTCAGAAACTTGTACTATTGTTGGAGTCTGAATAATGTTTTACTTACTTTCTTACGTCCACATTTTTCAGTCTGAGGTTTAGCTTTAACAATGAAATATTTGATTCAGGTTCAGGTTGTATGTAAACTCATTAGCATTTGAAGATCCTTAATCTAGAGAAATCACTCATGACTAGTAAATGATTCCCAGTGTGTCGTATTTGTGATTTGGTGGGAGTGTAAAGGATCTGACACATTCAGTTGTTTTTTTTTTTGTTGTTGCTTATTAATGTAAGAGAAAGGACTCTTATTTTGGTGGTTGCTGCTGCGCCGCCCACTTGTGACGCTGCGCAGCGTATTTATGTCACTGCCGCGAAAAGAAGGCAAAACGACATCAAGAAAGGAAGGTGGTTAGGACTCTCATAAAAGGAAAACTAGCACCTAGCTGAATGGCGAACAAGGTAAATACTTTATATGATTGACTGAGTTGAAGGTGTTTAATTGCCAGAGGCTTATTTCTTTTTTGTTGTCTGTTTGGTCTGAGCACTTAAGTATACATTGTACCGATATTGATTGCGATTGTGAACTTGTTTTGCACTGAACATGCTTTCATGGTCTGTATTGTTCTGTATGGTAATTGCAAACTTTGTTCCATTTTAACTAGCTCTTACGGTGAATTCCGAAGACATCAAATAAATCTAACGAATCATCAGTTTCGAGTTTTGACCATTCTTCAGCTGGGATTGCTACAGTGATGGTGCACTGTATTATGGTTAAACTGGTGATGGTGCATGTATTATGGGTAAACTGGTGATGGTGCACTGTATTATGGTTAACCTGGTGTTGGTGCATGCATTATGGTTAACCTGGGGATGGTGCACTGTATTATGGTTAAGTTGGTGATGGTGCACTGTATTATGGTTAAACTGGTGATGGTGCACTGCATTATGCTTAAGTTGGTGATGGTGCACTATATTCAGCTGCTGAATGCTATGATGGGAGTTGCATTTGTTTGGCTGTGGAATCAACACATATTTCTGATTCATAAATGAATCCACATTGAACAATTGAAAGAAGGCAACACCTCTAATTTTCTCTCATCATGCACTGCAAAATGTGATGGCAGACTGGTTGCCAGGAGACTCTACAGAAACATGGTGTTTCTGCCATCTTTCATGTTACAGTACCAAATTATTTGTATGTGTATAAACATATAAACAGTGGCTGTGAGTCATACTTCATACTCATAATGTGTCACTACTTCTCAAATATTTATAAATTATTTGCAATTTATTTGTCTGTATATATTGCATATTGCACTGGGAGATGCTAAACTATATGCAATAATAAAGTTCTGTCTGTCTGTATGCCTGTCTGTTATTAAACGAACGTTACGCTGCATACATGCATAATAGGCTAGTATCTAACATTGTATTTGTTTTAGCTTTATAACTTTATCGTAACTAACATTTGCCATTCAGCTTAATAATTTATGTAAATTGCATTTTATGTAATGTATAAGAATATTTGTATTCCTCATCTGTTTTGCTAATCTATGAATCTATTAATCATATTACTGAGAACTAAAATGCATAGGCTAAATACTAGGTTACTTAAAATCTCGAAACAAAACCCAAACCTTTTAAATATATTTGAACGGTCAGTTTTTGTAATTATTGCCACGATATTTTTGCTTTGCCGTTACCGCTGAACTCACAGCTCCAGCGAAAATATCAGTCGTCTGCTCATTTCAAACAATGACCCACTGCAGGAACCGAAGGTTTTCCAATCGCAGTCTACTCGAGAACACATATTGCATTCTAAAAAAAGATTTGAGCTGTTCTGAGGGTGTTAGAACTTGTTGAAAATAGCTGCCTCTAATTAAACACTTTTTTGGTGGCGCACTGGCTTAATTACAGACTGTGCATGCGACTAAAAGCAACGCACACATATGTTTTTGAATGCATTCATAACCTTCTTACCAGCTGAACAGCGCACAAGAAGATCAGCGTGCATCTCCGGGAGCAGCACCCCATTCTCTCCACCAACAAAAGCAACGGTCCACGGAAAATAACGTAGCTAGAGCTGCGATTCAGTTGTGAATATCGGAATAATTACTCGACTATTTTCATTTTCAACAAGTGCTGAATTCACTAAATACGGTTCCACAAACAACTGGACCGTGAAGTGTATGTTCTGGTAGCCGAGCGAGTCAAAACAGAAGCTCAGAAGGCGGGGGTTGGGTGGGAATATGCGGGCTGTGTCTTTACTTAAGGAGGAAGGAACGAGTGGTCGCCCAATGCACTAAGAACATATAACAGCAGGTGGAGCCCTTGAGGGCTACTAATCTGGAAACATTTACACAGACGGTCATCTGTAGCTCAGTTAAATCAGTCAGGGATGTTGTCAAGCTCCACGCCAATACACTCAACGCACTAGCACATTTGACATATTTGATTAGAAAACGAAACCCCTTTATTAGCCTACATTCAGACTACACCATTGCCCTTCATTACGATCCAAAATAACACCAATATAAACCCACTTTCATATTTAAATCCTCAAAAATGGCTTATATGGTCGTCTCTATAAATGCAGTGATTCTCTATGCTCAGCCGTATCAGTTAAACAATATTTCGTTTAAATTCCAAAATACTTGGTTAGTTTTTAGCGGAAGCAAACTTTGTAAAATAACATGTCCTTCAGTTCAGTGTGGTTATGAGTGAGCTCGTAACACTGCGGAGAAATGTCATCGATGAATTAACCTCTCACAGAGTGTATTTTAAAAATCGTAAATATGAAACTTTAAATTGCACGTTTAAAGCTTTGTTTGTAGCATTTGGCAAGCACTAACCCTGCAAAATCAGTGCGCATATTTTTTACTTATTCATATGCACACATCCCATATATTTTCCAAGGCGGGATGAATGTTTTGCACATTGATAGGGTGTGAGCGTATAGCACTAGAATTTCCTTCCCTTGCCTTTCTTTCGTGTGTGCGTGCGTGCGTGCGTGTGTGTGTCTGTGTGTGTGTGTGTGCGTGCGTGCGTGCGTGTGTGTAAAGCATGTACATCTACAGATGGACACAGCAAAGTTAGCGTCTCCTTCGTGCTGAGCTTCCATTTTTAAAACCCTTAAGGTTCTTCACCTTGCTGGCATGATACATGATACCATCTGATTTTCACCGACAACCTTACACCTTTCTGTGGCCTGGCCTGCCCTGTGCACACACCTACCTGTAGGCACCAAGGCGGTGTTCAGCTGGAGTGCATGCGGTATGAGTCAGCAAAGCAACCCGCCAATACACCGATACAGGACGCAGGATGCTATTTAACGCAATACTCGATGGCAAAAACATTGATCGCTTTCATTACCCATTGCTTTCACGCAGTGGTAGTGTAGATGAAGGCGTGGTCTTTTTGGCTACTGTTTAGCTAAACAATATAGAAAGAGTGGTAGTTTTACTATATTTGTACAGAACTGTTCTCGTCATGCAAATGGTGTGACTCCTGTAAATGTCTAAGGAAATGGGTGGAAGCTCGTTATGTGATACCACTTATCACCATAGACAGACTCGCATTTTCCTGCTTTTATATCTACATATGTTTAATTCCTGTAGCGCGTGTATGTGTCACTGGGTGGCGCGCGACGCAGAAGCCAGATGCCAATGGAGCGGTTGGGTACCGCGCTGTCACATGGTACCGTCGCCGAAGCGAGAGACTGGGCTGAGGCGATGAGGAGGCTTTGAGCTTCAGTGGAGGCAGAGCTGACGCGATCTAGCTATCAAAACCGAGCCGCGGCGGGGAACAGCCCAAACGTCTGTCTTTCTGCTTTGCCGTGCCAGAGAAGCCAAGTGTACTAACAATGGGATTGGTCAGAGGTTGCGATGCGGATGTCAGATGCCATGCCTCACGCTCGTTTCCCGCAACACACGATTCCGAACTCATCGCAGATAACTGATTATGCTTGCGGAGTTGCGGAGTGCGACCGGGAGTCAGAGAATCCAGCCGCAGCGAGAGGCCAGCAAGGTGGATGTTGCGCGGCCACGCGCTCCCTGAAGCTCTAAGCTGAGTGAGTATGTGCGTCCTGGCGTGAGGCTCGTGCTTTGAGCTCTACGTCTGGCTCTTTTGTACGATTACATAGCCTTTCACCGCCTCAGTGCCACCTGCACAATAAGGTTCTAACAAACGTCAATAAATAAGATTAAACATCAATAACTTGTATGATCCTAATATAACGGTTGTGTTGCTCACAGCGTTTAGATCACTATATTTTAGGGACTCCGGTCACTGTCTATCTAAAACAGCCGACACGTGTGCAACAGACAGTGTATCTGCATTGCCCTTTGTGATTCGACGACCAATTAAATGGTTTGCCAAAGGACCTTTCTTGTAAAAAGAGACAGCAGGTTTCTGCGTAACTGTAAACATTTCTCCTTAGTATTCCTGTCAGCAGTGCTATTAAAGCAGCTATAGAGTTTATTCATTCAATGACTGGCTATAATCATATAGGCAAGCTCTGGCTTTTACACCGATAGCTGGCTCCGGGTACGCGTCTGCACTGCGCGTAGCTACATTTTGACTTTGATCTTGCTAGATTATTTACCGAGCCTAAAGGAGGGACGAATGACTCGCGCCGAACGAGATTGCGACCGCCGCAGACCACATTTTAACATGCGTGACAGCGCTTGTGTTTAGCCTTGTCAATTCGGAAATAATACTTCGTGCATGCTTCATCCTCGTATTCCTAAACTGAATCGGTAGCGCGATTGCTGTGGCGATATACCCGTACAGCAGACAGGGGGTTTGCCCGTCTCCACAGATGCGGCGCCTCTAACCTGTTGTCTGTAGGTGACTGAAGTGCCGCAGTCCATACAGACTACCAGGGCTGCCGATTATACGTGGCCAGATCAGAAGAGGAAAGCTGTAAATGAGGCGCAGTTCGTGATGCAAAATTTGGGTATAGTCCTCAGGGCCAGGAACAGTTACACACATTCGCGCACGCGCACACGCACGCACGCACACACACACACACACACACACACACACACACACACACACACACACACACACACACACACACACACACACACAAAATGACTCAGAAATCTTTGGGGCAGACTGCTCAGTCATATAAGGCTCCAGCTGATGGTAGAAGACTGGAGGATGTTCCTCCACAGCTGCCCATGTAAGTGAAGCAGAGAGAAACGTGCACACCAGCTGTGTGGGTTAAATGAAACGTCAGATGTGTGATGGCCAAAGCCAAATACACACATCCTGAGAAATAACCCCTGTTCCATGCCTTTGGAAACCTGAAGGGTTCAGAGAACAGTGTAGATTGTAAACTCCTGGGTAAAGCCTAATTTGATGATTCATTCTTCCTAATTGGGTGCTGCTGCATGAAAAGGAATGACAAAATGATGGTAACTCAATGCAGGTGTTTGTGCATGTGAGATATGAGCAGGTAGACCAGCTAATGTGGACTCTCTGCCTTGAACGTGATTTTGTAATTAATATTAACACATAGCCTGCAGCACCAGAGAAGGGAAATACCATATCAGGACAGAGAGATCAGGACAGTGTTTGTGCTACGCTATCCCAGCCCTACCCCATGCCTCCGGAGACAGTTCCACATTACACTTACATACTATAGTTCTATACTACACTTACATACTACAGTTCCATACTTCACATACATACTACAGTTCCATACTACACTTACACACTACAGTTCCATACTACACATGCATTCTACAGTTCTGCACTGTACATTCATACTACAGTTCCATACTACAATTCTATACTACAGTTCCATAGCGTACTTAACAGAGCCCTTGTTGCCTAAGGACTCAGCCAAAGCCAGAATGTGTAAAGCACGTTGCACGACAAATATGAAACATTGCACATTAAGAGTGCACGAATGCGAGTACCACACGTGTCATGGGAGAGTATCCTAAATGACTTGCAGGAGGCAAGGGAATGTGTGTGATCTTGACGGCCTCCTGACAGCGGTGTGTGGAGGAAGGGACACCTCTCCTGCACCACAGTCCTGCTAAGCTGTCGCTAATTCACAGTCACTGTGATGCGTGAGGACGAGCTCCAGATCTTGCAGACGGCAGAGAGTTCACGTGTTCGTCTCACTCAGAGGCGAGTGGGACGCACGACCCCTCAAAGCCCTGCACTGCTGGAGCTGCTCCAGTGGTACACATGCTTTCCACGACAGCTCCACCCTTAATGCAAGCAGCACAGAAACCTGTGACGCTGCCTGCATTTGGTTAACAGGGTCCAACAATATGAGAGGTGGAATTGCAATGGTCCGTGGGTGTGTGTATGGGACAGCACTAACGTATTAAAATGAAAGGCCGGGGTTACATGTAGAACGGAGGTGGGTGATTGATGTGACGCCCTGTGTTGGTCTTTAGCATTTCCTTCAGCCCTTGTTTGGGTTAGTCTTTTGTTGGAGTGTCTTTTTAATAGAGTCTATTAGGGCGGACATTAGACGAGGGGGTCTTGTGTTTGACATGCTGGTTGCAAGAAGCATCAGGGGCTTTGAGTAAGTGCAGGGGCGCAGATGGCACTGGGGACGGGGGGGACATGTCCTCTCCAGATTTATATAGACCCCATCCGAAATCTAGCATCTACAAGCATAAACGTATATATTGTACAGCTTGGTCCCCCTCACTTCAGAATTTCCATCTGCGCCGATGAGTAAGTGTGTGTGTGTGTGTGTGTGTGAGAGAGAGAGAGAGAGAGAGAGAGAGAGAGAGAGAGAGAGAGAGAGAGAGAGAGAGAGAGAGAGAGAGAGAGAGAGAGAGAGAGAGAGAAAGAGAGAGAAAGAGAGAGATTACTGAAGTTGTTTAGTGCTCTTGAGTATGGGTCAGGGTTAAGAAGTAAGAAGAAAGAAATAACGTATGGGTCTGCCTTTGCTGAACTTTGCGTTCGCAAATGTAAGTGGTCAGGATGTCCAGTAATGTTGTTCAATCAGGACTAAGCTACATTTTTGATGTTGAATATTACTTTTGTGGGTCAGTTGAATTAAAATCGAAGGCTGAAAGTTTATGGATGGCAAGCAGTAATTCATGCAACTCCATATCTGCAATCACAATTGTCTATATGCTGGAACAATGTCTTTACCATCATCCTTAAAGGTTTGTCAGATCCTCTTGATGACTCTTCTTTGTCGCTGTGATTTGCTATTGTGAGATGTGGCGAGTCAAACGTCCCGTCAGGGGGATCTTGTAGCTGTGGCTTTGTGAGCGTGACGAGCCGGCTTCAGACACAGATGACCTCCACCAAGGGCGGGAAGCTTCAGCTCCAACGTACCCTACTGCCACCACCATCTCGGGCTGCTTAGTCGAAGCGAACCGAGAGGCAGGCCTTTACGCACCAGGAGTCGATTTCGCACGGCAAAGTGCGCGGCTGGCGTGCAGAGCAGCTCATGATAAAATGGACTCCCATCACAGCGGGATGTTGGAAAGGAGCGACCAGCAACTTGACTTTGGAGCTTGAAAAGGGAACCGGGCAAAGACAGTTGTGCTTGAGTAAATCATTGGACACCTTTTCAGAGTTTTCGCACCTCCTTTGACTAGGAGCCCCTAATTTGTCAGCTTATGCCACGAAGTCAAGGGCACAGGCGGGCTGCAGACTGGCTTTATGAAACGCACTCGGGCGTTATTGCTGCTCAGATATTTATTTCATTTCCATTCAGATGAAAGGAGACGCTATTCCTCCCCTCCTGGCTTCTGATGCTGGAGGACCCTGTTCAGAGGGTCGGTGAGAGGAAAAAAGGGAGTGAGATGAAGGGGAGGGGGCGAGGGGGGGTGGGCGAGGGGGAGGAGAGGGGAGAAAGTCGTGTCTCGGGGGTTGGGGGAACGTGCCAGTTTCTTTCTCTCTCTAAAATCTAGGCCTTCACAGTAATTAAAACCGGCTGTTCCCGCATCGCCTCTCTGTCTCTCTCTCTCTCTCTCTCTCTGTCTCTCTCTCCCTCCCTGTCCCAGTCTCTCTCTCCAGGGCAGTAATTGGCAGAGAAATGGAACCTGGTTTGTGACTCCGGGCTGAAGCTCCACTGTTGTTACAGCAGATCTGATTTTTTTTACCCCTACATGCCAGAGGAAAGTAACAGGAACTGGGAAACTCAGCAGCCAAGCAAGCAACATCCTTCACGTGCCAGTGACCTTATTTCACTGCACTTCGGACGCTGAGGTTCCCGGTGATCATGTGCGCTTTTGAAGTTGGAGGTGTTTGCAGTTACAGGCAGCAACCACCAGGAACAGGGCTCACAGTGCTATTTTAGACAGGTTTGGCTTTCAAGCCGCAGACCAGCCCATCAGATCAGTTTATATTATATCAGGAGAGCAGAGGCTCAAACCTCAGTCTGTGTCGTTGTACAGGACTGAATTGTGAAAGAGAGTCATTGCAGTGATATAGTGGAAGCCATTAACATACACAGTGGTTGTTCAGTCCTGTCAAATAAAGTTTTCATTTCACATACGCTAACCTTCCTGAAATAAAATGTATTTCCCTTCGAACATCAGTGACAGGGTGGAATGTATAAACACCACATAATTCAGCATGTGCAGTATTGCTTGTAAATTATAAAGTTTTCATAGTTTATTGCCTAATTTTATATATGCAACAAATTCTTCTTTGCGTCAGTTGAAGTCAAGGTCCTGTGAAGGACCTGATTCACAGCCAATGCATTAATGGGAAAACTCCATATTACTTAGGTAACTCCTCACATATTTCCCTGTTTTGTGGTGATATTTTTGAGGACCTTTTTTTTTTTTTTTTACCAATTAAACTTGAAAATGTTCCATCTTGCTCGAATGGATCGCAGGACTGCAAATGAAAGCTAAAAGTAGAGGCAGAGACGGCACAGCAGGGGCAGGATTCTGGCCCCTGCTCAGCCGTGACTGGGCAATTAAGCTGGAGGGCAGAATGGCTATTTGCTGATTAATCAGGCTATCAGGCAACCCAGTACCACCGTCAGCTTTAGAAGAAGTGTTCTGGAAATAATAAAGTCCCATCTGCCAAGTGTGGGTGATCTCACGAGCAAAGCCGCCAGTTTGCCGGCTTCCTTCGCACCCTTATCCCGTTCTCCCAGGCCGGGCTGGCGTATACGGAGGCCTGACCAAGCACAGGCATTTTTGAACCTGCTCTGATAGTGGAGCAGTGTGGGTGGGGATTAGAGAGTTATAAGGAAGTTCCAGGTATGTGGCTGCGTGTTATAGCTCCTGGGAGAGGCTCTGTAAGTGCCAAGGAGAGTGGTGTGTGTGTGTGTGAGTGTGTGTGTAAGGAGGGAATTATGGGAATTCTATT
The DNA here is from genome assembly GCF_052324685.1 of Brachyhypopomus gauderio. NCBI lineage: Eukaryota > Metazoa > Chordata > Actinopteri > Gymnotiformes > Hypopomidae > Brachyhypopomus > Brachyhypopomus gauderio. The sequence goes on along the minus strand of NC_135214.1, from coordinate 29,633,357 downwards.
TGCGCGGCATGAGATTGGCAGGCTTAGAGGGAGCCGCTCTGGGGCCTGGCGACTGCGCTGCAATGGCAAGGTGTCACTCCTATTAGGAAGAGAGAGAAGGAAGGAGGGAGATTGAGAGAGAGATAGACCGAGAATGAAAGAGATGGAGATACAGAGAAAGAATGAGAGGAGGTGAACGAGAGGGAGCAAGGGAGGAGAAAGGCGCTGTGAAGGAAGGAAAATGCTCGGTGGGGACGAGGGAGAGAGAGAGAGAGAGAGAGAGAGGGAGGGGGAGAGAGAGGGAGGGAGAGGGAGTGTGACCATTCTGTCAGCCTGAGTGAAAGAGTGAAGAACAAGATTACAGGGCTCAGTGTGGGTGTGTAGGGGGGTGCAAATGGCCAGCAGATGCACAGATGCAGCTAAGGGGTCCGTGTGTTTCGGGGCCACTCTAAGGCCCCGCCAGGTTCGCGGCCAACACGTCCTGACAAGCGCAGGGAAGTATCTTTAGCACCGTGTAAGCCGAGAATGAGGACCAACCCCCACCCCAGTTATGATGGATGTTGAAACATCCTCCTACGTGTTCCAGGTAAGCAGCCTGTCTGTGTAATTGGAGAGGCTGACCTAACAGAAGCGGTTCGGAGGCAGAGCGTGTTTGTTAGCGTCGAGGAGTCGTCAGACATCAGAGGGGTTGTTGCCAGAGCGTGTACTCCTCGCCAGACATGCGTCCTGCTGTCGTGGGGGTGACACGTCACCTTTTCTTAAATTGGGCTCCCGCTGAGTGTGATGGAATGGGCGGGCAGCACCGTGTCCCGCCTGGCGTGACCCCGTGCGGCTCCAGGGCTGCGGTGGGCCGGTCTGCACGTCCTTGGTACGCACGGCCGCAGTGGTGGGAAAGCTGACTTGAGTGCTCGGTGTCCATCTGCTCGAGTTATTGGTGTGTTCATTCCTGATGGAGCACACTCATAGATACACATACACACTCATCTGTGCGCACTTGCAGAAAGTGTGTATAAATACACACACATACACACACATCTTGTGAACATCTTCATCTTTGAGTGTGGGCTCTCTGACGTTCATCTGTAGGTGCAGATCAGTACTGACCACAAGATGGTGCATATTTTTGCTCTACACCCACCTTCCAGGTGGCATGGTGGTGTAGTGGTTAGCTGTTGCCTCACAGCAAGGGGATCTGGGTCCAGTCTGCTCTGTGGGGAGTTTGCATGTTCTCCTTGTGCCTGTGTGGGTTTTCTCTGGGTACTCCGGTTTCCTCCTTTAGTCCAAAGACGTGTGTTAGGTTGATTGGTCACTCTAAATTGCCTGTAGGTGTGCGTGTGTGTTGGCCATGTGGCAGACTGGTGACTTGTCCATGGTGTACCTGCCTTTGACCAACGATGCTGGGATTGGCTCCAGCCTCCCGTGACCCGGGCTAGTGGTAAGCGGTAGATAATTGATGGACTCACCTTCCAACACATACAAACCAGTTCTTTTCATTTGTGATAGAGGAGTACTACTAGGAGCAGAGTTGTATAATCCAGGTTCAGAAAGTAAAAGTCCTCACCAGAATTTTGCTCAGGCTTCCTGGATTGTGTTGATTCCACTCATTTTACCTGGATTGCACTAATTAGAAATCTAGCAAGCTTGAGCAAAATCCTGGTGAGGACTTTTACTTTCTGAACCTGGATTATACAACTCTGACTAGGAGCTATGGTAGAGCTAATGTGTATGCTGTCTGGTATTGAAACACTGGTGTAGGTGACTAGTTTCACTGTTTTGATGTTGTACCACAGGTCACTATTATTTGTGATGGTCCCAAATACGGTTTCTTTTCTACAACTGTTTCTTAACGAACATTGTATAAAAAAGAATATTGAATATTGCTGTGGCAAAGACTGAATCTCATCCCTGTCTGCTCCAGTGCTGAGACTACAATACCCATAATTCTATGTTTTATAAGCTTATTAGGAACACAGTTGTTGCCTGTAGGTACCAGGAACAGAAGCTCAGGTCTGCTGCACATGATTGCATAAACGCAACAAAGAAGAAGAACGAATTGTGCCATAATCAAGCCGAGGAGTAATGTCCACCCCTGCTGGGGCAGTTAATGAGGGAGACGAGGGGTACTGTGAGTTGACCGCTCACAACAGCCCTGCTTCCTCGGTAGTAGCTCGACCGCTGCGGAAATCCTACATTACAGCCAACAGTCACCGAGGGCATTGAGTGTGTGTGTGTGTGTGTGTGTGTGTGTGTGTGTGTGTGTGTGTGTGTGTGTGTGTGTGTGGACAGGGAGGAGGGAGGCAGGCACTCAAACTGAAGAGGGTTTTTAATGTGAGAGAAACACAGAAGGAAGGAGATGATGTGTTATGGCAGCAAGTCTAGGACTATGGTAATAGAAATTGTGGGGATATTTGAAGGAATGTGACGTGTCCTTTTGGGGCTTAATTCACACGGTCGGTTTGGGTGATAAAGCTGTAAAGCCTCAATTCTGTTCCATGAGCCTGATCTCTGGCATTTTTCCAGACATTTGAACCAATCTGCACCTTTTTTTGTAAAAAAGAAAAGGGAGACAGAGGATAGAGGGTTTTGAGGAGAGAACACTATAATGAAATCCACCTCAGAATCTCATCTCACGTAGACCTTAAAAGCCAATGCAGCAGAGAATCGGAGCTCAGTTGTGTGTTTAATTTAGATGTCGAGGTCTTGGCTGGGTTTGCTCCATGTTTTGGTGTGTTGTTCAGTCTAGCATGTAGGGTCAATGGGCAAACCCCTGTCTGTCTCCGAGAGTTCGCTGAAGGTGCTAAGACTGGACTACAGTGCTGTAGTGAAGTATTTTTAGGCTTCAACATGACTCACGGCTCCCTCGATACTACACCAATCACAAGCCAAACAATCAAAACACGTGGCCACGTTAGACAATAATCAATAAACAAACAAGCAGACAGAAGAAAGCAAATATCCCCCTCCCTCCTACATGCACGCACACAGTGCTTTTCAGTCAAGAGCCGTCACATGACACTTTCTAATACTAATGCAGTTATTAGTGATACTCAGCACAGGCAGAAATATGATGCCTTGAAATCGTGAATAACAAAACTGTACATAGATGTGTGAACTGACCCATTCAGAGTGGGAAACCCATTCAGAACTCGATTCTGAAACCGATCGTTCAGATCTCCAGCTGGTGTGTCAAGAAGAAGGGAGATACTATAGACTGGCAGGACAATAGGAGTATAGGCATACAGAGAGAGGGAGAGAGAGAGAGAGAGAGAGAGAGAGCGAGCAGTCTCTATGGGGGAGAGATAGCAGTCTCTATGTACACTGGACACTTGTGTTGTGAATGATCACTTATTGTGATGCCACTATGTAGAGAGAGAGAGAGAGAGAGAGAGAGAGAGAGAGGAGTGTGTATTTGTGTGTGTGTGTGTGTGTGTGTGTGTGTGTGTGTGTGTGTGTGTGTGTGTGTAGGGGTGGGATTGTGAGGAGGAGATGGCATGTATGGGAGGAGGAGGGTTTGAGGCTGAGGTGTGAGTGAATTGATGGGGTTGTGTGTCTGGGTGAGGAGCACACAGGGCACTGCGGCCCACGCCACAACCAGGCAAGTGTGTACACAGTGGAGGGCACATTCACAGCTAGTGATGACAGCAGCCTGTCATTAGGCATAGCGGCTTTTTTCATTATGCGTGCTGAATGCAATATCACACAGATGTGCGCTATAAACCCACATATGGCCTTGGCATGATGAATCACATGCAGGGCGTATACTACTGTGCTTATATTACTTTTTATGATAGGAATATTTCCAGAAATGCAGGCATTTGTATGAACTTATCAAGGTGTTCATGATATTAGCTCCTGATCTTCCCTCTGAACCATAATTTCCCCATTATAACCCAAGGAGGGATGTAGTGTGTTAAGGGTAGTCAGGAGACGTGTATGCCATTGCCTGCTGTTGGTCCCAGCAGGAGGAGAATTTCTTTGAATGGACAGGTTTAGTGTCTGATGCATGTGAATCTGTCAGCAGAAAAAGATGAAGAACACCTCTGCAGACACCTCGGCCCATGATCAGGGGTCCTAGCCAGGGTGAACCTGACAGAGCGAGATTGAGAGGAGACAGCTGGGAATTGGGTCGTCCTCCTCTTTCTCACATTCACCTCATTTAATCATTCATTCATTATTCATTCATTCATTCATTCATTCCTTCAGTCACACACTACACACGCCACACAATGTAACAGACTGCCCCCCCCCCCCCCCCCCCATCCACCCCCCAGATCGCGTGGAGTGTGTGCCGAGGCTCCCAGCAGAGTGTGCGCGCGTGTGTGACGGAGAGGAGATCGAGCCAGCCGGTGCGAGCACTCTCACATGGCCTCGATGCAGGACGGGGTGAACTTCACGGCTCCTCCCTACGGCAAGGTGTTGCTGCTCGGAGCTATCGCTGCCGCCTCCGCCTTCGTCGTCACCATCCTCATCGTCGTGCTGTGTGTGGGTTGCCAGAGGTGAGTGGTGGAGGCAGAACCCGCCCCCCAAGGCCTGCCCACCACAGGCATGTGAAGAAAAGAGAATTGCACACACGCACGCACACACACACACACACACACACACACACACACACACACACACACACACACACACACACACACACACACACACTCAATTCCTTCACAAATCCTATATTGTTAACTACTACTAAATGCCTACTAGTCATTCATTCCTCTGCTCATGGTTATGCTATTCTTTACAACAAATGCATTCAACCTTTCAGTCTTGTAGTCCCGTTCTACGTAAATGGTTTAGTAAGGGACTATACAAATAGCAGAGTTCAGTTTCATGTGTTAGACACACTCACAGCCAATATTCAGCGCTTAGCCCCAATGCCTTTTGCAAGGTTTTTTTTTAACCAAAGATGGTGATGATTGGCTTTTAATGCTCTTAAAGGGAACATGATGACAGAGAGGCAGTTGTGTTCTCAGACACGAGTGCTTTTGTATTCCACACTGGGACTCTGCCCACCAGCTTCAGCGCAGAACAGCAGCAGAGGGCATAAATACCAGTGTCAATTTTTTTTCTTGCTCATTTTTTGGACAGATTATAGCTGAATGTATTGTATGTGGACACACAAAAAAGGGAAAATAATGATGGTATGTAGACATTAGCCGCCAGCAGATTGGCTAAATATAACATTTGCAAATTATCATATTGCTCTTTATTGGCCTCTGCAGTACTGACATGACAGATGCCTTCTAACACAGTTACACTATTTCCAAGCATCCTGACTAATCCCGGGATTCGGAGGGGCTGGGATTATTCTGGCCATACCATAACCTCCAGTTTCATGCCCTCGTGTACCAAATAAATTCAGGAAATGCTTTTAGGTAATCATGGTTCGTTATATTACTTTACTAATGGCCTCATCAAAGCAAGATTGAATTACATTATGTGACTTAGCAAAAGACTTGGCCCAAATCCCATGCTTGTCTACAGAGTCAAAGCCTTCGAATCCACACTGCTAATCATCCGCCCACCATTTTAAAAGCCTGTCGTCATCTCAGATACCATCCTGCTCATTTGGGGCCTGATAACGGGCCATCTGGACCATCACCATATTTTTGCTGTGTGTTCAACAGGAAAGGGAAGAGTCACAATGGTTCTGGCGAGGAGAGAAAGCACCGACTCATGGACATGGTGACAATCTCTTTCACGCTATTACTATTAGCGTAGCTTCATAGATTGTTTTAGAGCTGGGTTTTAGACAGGTGTCGACAGGTGAGAACATAGCTATCTGAACACTGTCTGAAAGGCTGTAGGCTATCATACTCCATGACCATTAGATGGAAATTTAAAAAAGATGAAACTTAACGCACAAATGTATTCTCTTCTGTCAGGCATTCCTATGAAAGTGCCAGACACTATGAAAGATTGTTTTTAGCAAAAAAAAAAAAAAATGAGATGGTATCTCAACCATGGTACAAATACAAAAATGTGTACTTCTATGAAGTATTTTTGCCTGTATAACTGCATAACACAAGTCTTACTGTTACCCTTCACTGTTGTCTACAGTAAGACCTTATTCTCCACTCTTCTGTTTAAGTAATGCACCACATGATGCTGTAATGCTCACTGCCGGCTTCGCCTGGCTCTTCTGTGATTGCTACACTGACACTGCTTTCTGTGTTTCTAGAGTATATTGCGACAGTCCAAGCTGCGCTCCATCAGTAAGTCAGACACCAAGCTCCATGAGATGAACAGACTCAACTGCAATGGCAAAAGTATGTACATTCACTTCTTGTACTGCTCCGTAGCATGACTGAGGTCAACCATCGACCTCGAATTCGGATGTAGGGTCTGAGCATGGAACGGTACGCATTTCTCTTCGGGATACGAGTCACGTTCTCTGTTCTTGTGGAGTAGGGACTCACGTAGATGTCTTGTTGTGGGAGGGTTGGCGTCGGCCATGTCGCCTTTGCCTCTGCAGTTTAGCCCACCATGATTTATTCTTCCTGCTACAACCCTGTGGGCTCTTATGGGACCAAAGTCCTTGATAACCAATGGCATGTCCTCTTGGCAGAGTCCTCGAAGAAGAACCGTCCAGCCAGCATGGACCTGCTGCTGCTCCCCAGTCGACGCTCCAACTCCGATCTGCGCTCGCAGGGCCGCCAGCTGCCACAGATACCATCCGGGGAGGACGGCGAGCACACGTACGCCGAGGTGGGCCGCCGTTCGTCCCCAACCCGCTGCCCCGACGACGGTCTGCGGGGACGTGCCGGCGAGACGGACACACCTGCGCCGCCCGCCGTCCCCGCCAACACGCCGGCCCCGCCCGACCCTGACAGCGACGGACTGGAGGGTGGCATCCCGGAGCCGGAGACCCTCCCTCAGGTGGTGAACCCGCCCCCGCAGGCCCAGGAGACGGCGGAGTACGCATGCATCAGGAAGGTGCGCAAGGTGGACAAGGCGGCACAGAAGAGGGACAACGGGACGGAGACGGAGGAGGGGCTCGGCCAGCAGCAGCGGCACAGCAGCGGAGAGATTCGCCACGCCCCACCCTCTCATCCAGCTCCGCCCCCACCACATCCCCATAGCCAGAAAATCCCACGCAAGAACATGGAGGCCTTCAACCTGCCTTCCTTCCCTAAGGTAGGTTCAGAAGCTGATAGGTCAGCTGTCCAGCTATAATTAAACCAAAAAACGATTGCATGGATTTAATTTGAACACTTATTCATAAGTTGCTCTTCACAAAGATATTATGACATTAGAGGTTATGTGAATTCCAGTCTATTACTATACTACCTACAACCTATACTACAGGCTACTGTATACTACCTCACTATTTTACTTGCATACTGCTTAACTATGCACTAACTTACATACAGTAAGACTGCAGGGCCGTCTCTCCTGTAACACAAGAAAGGATTAAAAGTGTGTCGGACAATTGTTCCCTAATTATGTGCTTCTATGAGAAGACAGTTACAGTTTCAGACACCAGCAAGTATTCAGTCCACTTAGCATGCCTACTGAGGCATTCCCAGAAGCCTGCTGCCACCAGGATGACGCAACAAGCAGAAACCGGTAGTCAGACTGAAACACTTGCATACCTGTCACTCAAATGCAAAGTCCACGACGCCCTGGAATTATGTGCAGGAGGCAAGGGAGTTGTCTCCCAGATGAAAGCCACTATGATATGCTAATGCTGCCTTAAATATTCAGACCTAGGGTCGGTACAGTAAATTGCGTCGTCTTCTGAAGCTTCTTTACGTTGCTTACCTGACATGGCAGGTCAGACTGAAATAGGAGTGAAGCGAAAATCTAGCAGAACACCTTTTGGCTCTTTTTGGACTACGCATTGTTCCCATCAAAAGAAACTTTATAAACGAGGTGTAACAACAGTTTGCTAGTACAACTGGCTGCTCACCGAAACCGCCCCAACCCCCCCAAACACCCCACCTCACCCCTACACCCGACCACCACCCTCGTTGGGAATGGGGAGGAAGTGCAAAGCAGGCATGAGTCTGGAGCTCCTTCACCAGGGCCAGGTTGGGAGAAACACGTTAAGCTTCATGTCCTTCATGTCATTAGATCCACTGAGCGGTTTTGGATGAGTCAGTCAGCTGGGGGTAAATGGGCAGCTCCAGTAAACTCAGTGAACTACAGTTAAAAAAATATCATCATTTCATGGTTGTTAACTCTGGATGAGTCAAACTCATGTCGAAATTGACCATAATTCAGGTCATTCAGCAGTGGCAGCACACCCTCTCATGGGGCTTGGTCTTTAATAAAGATCATTCTGCTCATCAGAGGCCTTCTAAAACCATGCAGCAGGTTTATATGAGATATGAAGATGATCTTTAGGCCTTTGTGCTGACCATGTGACTTGTATTTATTCATTTTTATGGCTTTTATTTTTTACCCACACATTGTCTGACTCTGATATGGGTATTCTGTGAGATGTTTAATTTTTGGAGGTGGAGGTTCTCAGGCTCGACCTGTTCTGATTACCACAACTTGTCACTTGCCATGTTTTAGCAGCAAAAGCAAACGCCCTCCTCACTAAGCTGAGGAGAGACTCTGTACTGTATCAAAGATGAATTACCCCCAAACTCCCTACAGGCATTTAAGGTTTAATGATAAGTTACTGATACACTGAAATATTTAATATAACCTCCTAAGACACTTCTTTTCATGTAATAACACTGAATCATGAAATAAATCGCCTGAAAAATATATGATGCATCATTTCTGGAATGTTCACAGTTACCTTTATAGAATTTTCATTCAGTATTGTTCCAGTGTAATAAACAGTGCTGGCCGTATTCTTGTTTTTACACTTTTATCTATATCATAGGCATTGATGAGGATCTTTTTTCTGAGTTGTTTTGATCCAGATGTCACCTTGGGCTACAATAATCAAATGCTTAAACAGAAACATGTCTGCAGAACTGGGAAGCGTGTTTAGACAGCTCGTCCTCTGTATTGGCTAATCAGGAAGCAGTGTTTATTGGAAACGGAGAGGAATACATATGGAAGCCTCCGGAAGACGATGACCTCATGTTCCAGCACAAGCACATGGGCCCACTGAGTCCTCATATGGGAGACAGCATGGCAGCATCTGCAGCTGGGGTACGTGAGCACTCCACAACCTTTTCTCCCAGAAAATGTACTTGTGGGTCTTGTGTTCCGTGAGGCCGCATGATTTTCACACAATGTCTCTTCAGCTAGCCAGTGATGCATGAGCACTGGAAGACCAACGATGGACGTGTGGAGTGTTGACGCATGCGTTGGTTTTCTTGTGCACCTATTACGTGTTGTCTTTCAGATCTCAGAAATGTACTCGAAGGTGTGTAAACCAGGCAAGAAGAAGAGAGGCATGCCCGGCTCACCCACAGCCCCCAGAGACATCAGCGGCTTTCGGACCTTGGCCCGCGCCGAGCGTGGCGAGCGCGACGGTGGCTTCAATGTGGTAGTCAAACCACAGACGTGGGCGCCGCCTGAGGGCAAAAGCTCCAGGCTGCCCCCTGGCTCCATGGAGGACCACTGCTATGAGGCCATCAGCACAGAGGAGACCGACCTGGCCTACGAGACCATGGAGGGTGGAGGGGTCTGGAAGCGCGACAGGCCTCCACCCAACGCTAGCGCCACCCTCCGGCCCAAGAAGAAGAAACCGCAGCAGCCGTTGCAGCAGCCGCCACAGCCTCCGCCTCCTCCGCCCCCCCAGCAGACGCCCAAGCTGCAACACCTCCCCGCCAAAGCCCTGCTGCTCCCCGGGGAGAACCTGTACGAGAGCATCCCTGACCTGAAACAGGGCTCCACCACCTCCAGCACGACCACCATCTTCACCTTTAACGACGGAATGGAAATGTATGTCACTGGTCTGTAGGGGGAGCTCCAAAGCCCCATGAATGCTCAGTTTCTGTCTCTCTCTCTCTCTCTTTCTGACAGGTCCTCACTGTCATAGCTGAGTGGGAAGGAAATATGACGACAACTTAGAAACTGAAGGACAGAGTTCCTTTTGCACTCATTCACACATTTTGTTTACATTTTCAGCCCTGACGTTCCCTACTCATTGCCTTACAGCAGCATTCTGGGAAGAGGAGTTTTCTTAGAACAGCATTCTGGGAAGGGGAGTTTTCTTAGAGCAACATTCTCGAAAGGGGAGCTTACTTACAGCAGCGTAAGGGCTCAGCTTTTGAATGGGGATGCTACTGACACTGTGGGGATGTGTGGTACGTCATCTTGGTATACAGTACATATATTGCACTACCACTGTAGTTCTCACATAATTGCTTATTGATCGAGGTTTAAAATTGTGACAATTAAAACGATGCTAAAATGCTACATCTCGCTAAAGAGAAAAATATGGGTGCCAAATGTAAAAAGCTTGTTACTCTTTTTTAACTGACATTTGTTTAACATTTAACACGATTTCCTTGCATTGAGAAGTAAAAACACTGCTAGTATTCACTGTAGAAATATAAATAAGAAATAGGCAGTGGTAGCTCAGTGGTTACGGTACGGAAGGTTGCCAGTTCAAACCCCACCACCACCAAGTTGCCATTGTTGCTGCTGATCAAGGCCCTTAACCCTCAATTTCTCAAGTTGTATTCAGTCATAACAGTAAGTTGCTGTTGATAAAAGCATCACTTAAATGCCATGAATTTAAATATTAAATCTTAACTGAGCTAAATATAAAAAAAGACTAACAAGTTTTTTACGCAATGCCCCATAGAGAAACAATAACATACAATAATTCTCCAATGCCCAGCCCTAACATATCTCCCCAGATAACTGTAACATTTCTGTTTAATATGTAGCCCAGAGTCTTGATTTTTGATAGCACACTAGCGTAACCATTTATATTCATCTGGATAACCATCGGAGTTGCGGGTCAGACTGTTAATTTGAACTCTAAAAATTCCAAAGGAGATGAAAAAAAGAGCACAACTCTATTGATAAGAATGACTTCCTAAATGCACTGTAGCTGTACTGAGGAGTATAAGAGTATATCAAAGGAAAGTGGCAGGACACCATATATTTGAGTGAAGAACCAATAGCTTAAGATATGCACGGAAGCAAGCCTGACCAAGACAGCTGTCATCAGATATTTTATTGTAGGTTAACGATAAACATATGTCTTTATCTAAATTGTTTATGGAAAACCTGATTCGATTTTACAACACAACTTTATCTAAAAGCTTTGGGAAAAAATGTGCCACTATTTTTGTAAATTGAGAGTACAGTACTATATCAATATAAAAGTTATTCCCTATTTTATTCAGATGCACAGAATTATATACTGAAAACTTTCTCTTTTAGCACTTAATCAGATATTGGCCCAATGTAAGCTGAGAAGGTATAATGGTGAACTAAACATTAATTATATGATAATTATAGTAGCAATTAAAGAGATCATTAAGATAATTAGCAAAAGCTCAGGGACAGTGACAATATAAAAGTAATTGAATTAGTTGCACAAATGTAGTTTTCCTCTAAGTGAAATAAAATTTATGCCATTTTAGGACCCTGACATGCCCATTCAAAATGGGGGTTTATATTTTGTCTCCATAGTGTTTTCTTTTTAGTGTTTAGCTCATGACATAAACACCAACCTGGCTATGTATGAGACACCACTGCCATACAGTACAGTATAATAAGTGTTTTACTTTGTCAATACTGTTAATGCACTTTGCCTGAGAAAAAGATGCATGCTTTTAACAAAAACCTTACAAAGGAAAAAAAGCACTGTTATGTGGTATCGGAGAATGGTTTATTTCTTGCTGTTGTTAGTTGCTTTTTTATTTAAATGCCTTTTCCTCCATCAAAGAAAGAGCACAGTGTTGTACTTCAATCCTGGTGAGCCTGCTAATAGGATGATGACTCAAGGAGAACTCAGTCATATGGACTAAATATATAGTTGACAGTTCTCTTCTGTTCCAGTCAGGACAAATCATGATGTTGGTGTTTGGCTCGCCCATCTTTTAGGTGAGCATATGTTGGTGATGGACTGAAATTTCACCCAACCATGTTACATCGCGTTAGACCAGTGGTACAGAAATCTCTACTGGGAATCCAAACCTGGAATTTGTAGTCATTGATAAGTAATTGAAAGGTTGCAAATGGTTGGCCACTTAGCTATCACACCTGACTCCTGGGTAAAGGTAGAGTGGAAAATCTGATCCTGAACCTGGAGGGCTATAATTTGAATGTAATTTGAATAATTTGAATTCTATATTAGGCAGTTGGCAAAATCTGCTGTACAAATAATTGATAAACATTCTATTGAACGGTTTTCTGGTAACCAGAATGTCTGGTGCCATACCGTGATTTTTAGTTTAACATAATGTGTTCACCTGCTATATAGTGCAAAAAAATGGACATTATCGCACTCAGTGTTACCTATGATGTTCTTTACAAAAAGAAAAAAGGCACTCTATACCAGTGGGTGAACATTCCTGTAAAATTGACTCAGTTAGCTCAAACCCTCAAAGAACAACTGGAGTCTATGAGTCCTGCTCACAGTCACAATTGTGTGTGTTGGCACAATATTGTAAATATGTCGCAAAGAAATGAAAAGAAGAAGAAAAAGTGGAAGAAGAAAAAGTTGCTCTAGGTGTTCTTCCGAATGTATGTTTCATTTCGGTTGTTCTTTTTGGTTGTTATTTTCTTTTTAGTTCTCTCTTGTGAAAACTGGAACTGTTGCCCCGCAGTATCTCCGTGAGGTTTAATGTGTTTATTATTATTGTTCTGATTATTTTCCCTTGCCATTTCAGCTGTGATGTGTATTTCAAAGATCAACCGAGTGTTAGTGTGACAGCTGATGTTGTGCGTTTGCTTATCAGACAACAGGGTGGTGTGTATTCAAGCTGTGTAAGTGCTCATGTGCAAAAGATTGTAATGTTTTTATAACGAAATTACTATTCATAAAAATGTCGGGTCAAGTTTATACTTTTGTAATAAAGTAGCACCTAAAAAAGCTGTTGTATTCACATGGTACATTCTGCGCACTATACATGTATTTATAGTTTGGTGTTTGATGCATTGTGGGTGTTTTTCTTTACAGACATGTGTACCTACCTGAAGGAGCGATGCCTACACATTCAGTCCAAAGATTGTATTTTCAAATGGCCACAGCCACACATCAAACATACCTTTTGAATCCTTACAATAAGAAAATATTGCAATTCAGCAGGAGAATAGTCATGCCACCATGCGTCTGAGGCATAGGACTGAAATGTAAAAACTCACTCTGGATCATGTTTAACGTTTTTGTGCTTGAAATCTGATTTTGAAGCTGGATTTGTTTAGTTTCTGACTGTGTTTAAACTAAACCAGGTTTGATTTAGTAACACTCAGGTAGCTGGATGGTCTGATTAAAGGTCGTTTACACTAATTAACCAATGAAAGAGCAGCAGCCCCGCTTTGCTTGCATTTTACATGCTGTTCCCATGACAACAGCTGCTTTTTCATGGTATGGCATTTCTGATCTCCCTGCCCCATTGAGATAAAAAATTTCCTGTGAGACACCCAATGGGTACGCCCCTCGTAGCATGCCACCATCACTGCTTCATTCAATTAACATTCCTGCAGGATGTAAAATCTACAGAATATATGTATTTATTTGTACGTCTTCTACCAAATCCTTGTATGCGTGTATGTGTTTGTTTGTGTTAGTTTGACTTGCTTTGGAGAAAAAAAAATAGGTCATCCTTAAAACAAAAAGCACGCAGCCAACATAGCAACCGTCTGCAGATTTTTTATTGGCTGACTTGTCTCCATAGTAACAGGTTAACCTTGAGGCTGCAGACATAGACCGGTTTGTTGTCTAGGAGAATCCAGCGTGCATGAGAGCTCCGCTAGCAAAGATGTCAGGCGCGCTGGGAGCAGCCCAGAGACGGAGGGCGAGACTGGCGCAGGCAGCTCTGCTGAAACATTAATGCTACACCGTGGCAGCCCGGTCGCAACGACACACAGGATGTTCCTGAACAGTCAAGTTGTCTCTGAGGAGAGCTGTTTACAATGCTTGAATCTCCTGTGCAGGGCTACATGCAGGTGACACGATTTGTGTAGATTCCAGAACATTCTCTGTGCCTCAATTTTGTCTTTACGCAAATGCCATATATCAAAAGATTTGTCATGTTTTAGAATAACGAAACTGCCCCGAACAACACCTGTCATTACCAATTGATCATCTGGTTTCAACCATACAAGCCCGCCTCTTCCTCACAGACCTCATTCGCAATCATGAGTTAATTGATGTCTCGCTGAGTAATCATGTTCTGGTGTTAATTCCAACAAACAAATTTGTCCCATGCCAGGTTCTGCTACTAGGATCTGGCTGCGGCTCGTTGTTTATTTTTTTACAGCAGGTGTCAGAGCCAATAAGGACAGATTTCCTGCCGAGCTGAAACTGCTTCCTGCTGGTTCACTTCCATCTCAACCCTCTTTCTCACCCTCCCTCTCCTCCTCTCACTTTATCCTCTGCATTTATTTATATCATCACCCTCTTTTTTCAAAGCTAGCTACTTTTTTGGTGTAACTTCTCGCTGCAGTGGGCAACTTGCTTTTATTCTGGACCGATCCCAGCCATTTGAACGTGAGAAGCATTGACTCACAGCATGAGAATGATTCTTTCTCTTGCTGCATCATTGATGTGATGTGTGAGGTTCATCTCCCCTAGCTGAGGTTTTCATCTTGTCATGACTCACACAGGTCACGGCAAGGCCCTCATGGTTATTCATCACTGGACCAAATAACGGAGGTTGCTTTGCCTCTTTTTCACCCAATCATTTCTTATGTGTCTGTTTGTTTACTGCATACCATCACGTGATTGGTCATTATTCAGAGTAAACATTGTGGCTACACAACTCTCCCTTTTTTCTTTATTCTGTAGCTCTTTGCACCACTGGCATGTGACTTGGTAACTGCCTGAAATAGGGGCAGGGATATACTGCCATCTGGAGGTGAGGCTCCTTAATGTCGGGCTCATTTAATTAAGTGTCTTTCCAGAGATTCCTCTGTCATCAATCACTGTGGTGCCTAATCAATGTATTCTGTATTTTGCTGAAGGAACGTTGTGTACGTGTTTGGGTTAGAGCAAGAAAGATATTGGGGGTGGGGGGATAGATGAATTTAGCTTATTTAGCATGTATTCATCTATGATATCTAGAAATGAAGACATTATTTTGCTAATAACTGCTAATATTTTATTATGGCTTCTAGTGTGCAAGTATTGCATGGGTCTCTGCTGCAGCAGAGTTACATCGTCTGTGTGAGCAGGAGACAGCCACACTTCCTATCCACAGCGGTTCCACGTCCACATAGACGACTCGGATGGACCCGCACGCTGCCTGAGCCCTCGCAGTCACATCTTGGCAAACTGAATACAGGATCTGCCATATCAGATCAACTGAGCGTGTTAGTTGGGCCCGGAGTGTGTAGGCCACAACCATGTGGGCACTCCAGATCAGCAGCCAGGCAGTTTTTGCTGCTTTAACATCGTTCTGTAAGGAGCCTCTGGTCAGACTAGCAGTCACCAGAAACATATCACACCACATCACAGCCCAGCACAGCACATGCCTGAACACAGAAACATTTAGGACAACTTTGTTTATATTACTTCTAATACTTCTATTACAATCTACCGTGTTTTGCAAAGCAGAGAGGGTGTGCGTGGGATGTAATTTGGTCTGTTGTACCAGTTCAATTAGTTTGTGTTACTGAATATAACCATGAAAGAATTGGTATGCACCACACCACACTCTAGAGTCAATTGCAAAGGACCAAGTGGGCAATCCAATCATGTCGTGTGAATGTGAAAGCAAGAGAGAGTAAGTGTGGAGTTGGAGGGGAGGGTGTCTAGTCTCTCGTCAGAGGCTGTGTTGATGACTCGTGGGAAGGCATAGTCCTCAGAGTGGACCCCCTTTAGGGGACACCTAGAGAATTCTCTCCTCCTGAACATCATGGTCCTGCACGCACACACACCCATACGCAAGCAAATACATGCATGCTTACACACACACACATGCTCACTAACCCCCATTATACACAGGCACATATGCACACGCACACAACCATACGTACGTGCACACATTAACCCATCCACACACACACACACACACACACACACACACACACAAAGCAAGGAGCATAGTCAGCATATTATAGACCCTGAGAAGAATGATCCCTCCATAACAATGAGACCAAAGGAAACCTGATTTGTGCTAACAGATTGTCCTCTGTTAAGTCTCATACGTAATACCTAGTTTTGTCATTTAATTAGCACTGTATGAAATATTGATTAATTATGAATAATTATAAAGGGGCACCACCCTGAATTTTCAGGAAAAAATGTTTTTGATCATGGGAATATATGAAGGTATGTCTCGTACGGAAGGCTGAGTCCACCACTGGATAAAACAGCTTATATTTGCCACAGTCATTAGTTTAATGAACGAATGCAAATGTTATTGGTTCATGACATCGTTATGTATTAACGTCCTGCATCTATGCTAAAATGGACAAAGCTAGGTCTGAAATGCAAGCAAAGAACTGGCTAAAATGTATGTATCGTACTAGGTTGGTCGGGATACCTAATCCTAGCGAGAAGAATAAGAAGAACTTTAACATCAAGAAGACTGGCTTCAAAGCGGCATGATGAATGAAGGCGCCTGAGGGCGAGAGTCTTCCAGGCTCGGATGCCTGTCCACGCGTGCCGGCTGGACTACGTGGTGTTTTGAGTTTCCAAAATAAAACCACGCGTACTTTCCGAAGTTACCAACACTGACAGTGATCCTGTTGCGCCGAAGGGTCCGTTGAAGTTTAGCGGGTCAGTACCAGAACCGCTGGCCACTTGGTTGAGTAATCAAGGCCTTCTTCATAGACATGAATAGGTAGGTGCTCGCTAGCCAGTCTAGGGTAGCGCCACCCTATAATTGATAATTACCTCTCGAAGAACAGAAGTAACTAACTACAAACAAAACGTAGATAACTTTAGTGACAACGCGTTACAGCAAATTGAGTTTAAATGAACTCAGGGACTAAACGATGTCAGGCTTTAAAAGCTACTACTTAAATCTTGGATTTCCTTTGCAGTTGACGTAAATCTGTTGACGGAAATCCAGAGCCATTTCTTGTAGCGATATTTTGGCTTCTTTCGAACTCTAAATTCCGACTTACAACTCTCTCTAGGTTTTTATATTTAACTATTGATCAGAGGGCTTTGCGATAAGGGAGGGACTAGCTGGCATGCCTATGAATGTTCAAAACTGGAGGGGCATCAGTTGGAAACAAAAGGAATTAAACAACTAAGACACAGAACCATGCAAGGATAGAAAAAGCTAAATTATATCCACGGACACTGCTATACTTTTCCTGTGGGTGTATAATTTAGGAATAAAGAAGAGTTGGTTTGTCAGGATATATTAGTTAGTGTTCACACATCCAAAGCCATCTATGACTTTACAGGCTTCCTTAACTCACCATACTGGAGCGGAGGAGGTAATCAACTTAGTAGTAACAATAACCAGATTAATACATATACATTACGCTAACAGGAAGAACAGAGATGTTACAGTCTCATAAGTGAATAACATGCCACAACAGGGGAAATATGATCAATAGTATACATGCAAAAATATGGAACAAATAGTTTATAGCATTTCAATAATAATAATACAGGATTTCATGTTCAGACACCAGTCCTGATAGCACAGTGTATGATTGGCTGGTTATGTTCCAGACACTGGATTCTTCAGAGCTACATGATCTGATGATCCTGTATTGTTGATCTTTAAGTTATCCTTTCCTGTATTAGAGGAATTCTAAATTTGGCGTTTTTGGATTGGTCTTGAAGAGCTGCTTCATGTTGTAAATTATGGTCAATTTTGGCATTCTTAGATATAGGTCAGTTTGTGAATTTCAGAGAGATGGCAGTTGGTGGTGAAACGTTGGAGAGTCAAGATAAGCTTAAATTTATGGGTAATGGTCTTTCCTGGGGTCGTGACTTCAGGGTCCTTGACTATAATATTGCTGCCAGAAAACATTTCTTGGTGATTTTCACTTCCTGTTGCAGGACCTTTTAAGAGACCAGAGATAGTTAATGAGTCAACTTCATGATGGGATGCGCTTCCTGTGATTGTGGACTGTAGGCCTTCAGAGCATGGGAGTGGAAAATCCTTTGCTTTCTCCACTACACCACCATTCATTATAGACAGAATCTCTTGATTTGTTTAGTAGAAAATAGCACCCACTATTGTGAAATACCAATAGCACTCTAATGGTCGTCATGGCTGCTTCTCCTTTGGACACTGTTGCATGTCCAGATGATGTGTCTTCTGTGGACACTGTGCTGTCCTTCAAGATCACGTGTCTTCTCCTGTGGACACTGCGCTGCCCGTCAGGATCACGTGTCTTCTCCTGTGGACACTGCGCTGCCCGTCAGGATCACGTGTCTTCTCCTGTGGACACTGCGCTGCCCGTCAGGATCACGTGTCTTCTCCTGTGGACACTGCGCTGCCCGTCAGGATCACGTGTCTTCTCCTGTGGACACTGCGCTGCCCGTCAGGATCACGTGTCTTCTCCTGTGGACACTGCGCTGCCCGTCAGGATCACGTGTCTTCTCCTGTGGACACTGCGCTGCCCGTCAGGATCACGTGTCTTCTCCTGTGGACACTGCGCTGCCCGTCAGGATCACGTGTCTTTTCCTGTGGCCACTGCGCTGCCCGTCAGGATCACGTGTCTTTTCCTGTGGCCACTGCGCTGCCCGTCAGGATCACGTGTCTTTTCCTGTGGCCACTGCGCTGCCCGTCAGGATCACGTGTCTTTTCCTGTGGCCACTGCGCTGCCCGTCAGGATCACGTGTCTTTTCCTGTGGCCACTGCGCTGCCCGTCAGGATCACGTGTCTTTTCCTGTGGCCACTGCGCTGCCCGTCAGGATCACGTGTCTTTTCCTGTGGCCACTGCGCTGCCCGTCAGGATCACGTGTCTTTTCCTGTGGCCACTGCGCTGCCCGTCAGGATCACGTGTCTTTTCCTCTGGCCACTGCGCTGCCCGTCAGGATCACGTGTCTTTTCCTCTTGCCACTGCGCTGCCCGTCAGGATCACGTGTCTTTTCCTCTGGCCACTGTGCTGCCCGTCAGGATCACGTGTCTTCTCCTTTGGGGACAGAGGCAGAGGAAAAAACAAAGATGCTGTTACCAAGGAAACAGTGAGGAAGAGACGAGGGCCCAGCCGCCAAAGGGACACATGTGCTAAGGAGTCAGGAGGCCCATGTTGCCATGGAGACTCACTCAGTGCAATCAAAGAAGACAGGACAGGGTGTGAGGTGCAAGGAGAAAGATGGAAAATAGTGATGACACCTTTCAGTCATATTAACTTCACCACAAAAGTTCTCTTGCCAGAGGTATTAAAGAAGCTCAAACAGGAAAGAAACTGATCCACCATTCTTGAAACTAACCCCACTTCCTCATAACAAGTGCAATACTAGAATCTACCCTAAAAGCCAATTACACTAGAATCTACCCTAAAAGCCAATTACACTAGAATCTACCCTAAAAGCCAATTAGTATGGACATTCCACTCTGAAAAACAAGGGAAGAAGAGTTTGTGGGTCATAGCTGGGTTATTTTTCTGTGGACACTTTCAATGAAATTGAATTTTATAGCAGAATCATTATTAACAGTGTGAACTAGAGAGAGGATTAATGCTGCATGTGCATAAGAGAGTTCTGGGTAGGTAGAATGGAGGAGCAGCCTCCCAGGAGTGGACACGTGTCCTATAACTCCAGATACGCCACATATGGGGCACAGACTTGACCTTGCAGATGTCAAGGCAGTCTACACAGTTTCATCCACATGACAGACATCCCTGTGATCTGAGGTGCAGACATGGACATATTGCTTGAAGCTCTCCAAGAGATGTGTGGTCAGAGAGAGAGAGAGAGAGAGAGAGAGAGAGAGAGAGAGAGAGAGAGAGAGAGAGAGAGAGAGAGAGAGAGAGAGAGAGAGAGAGAGAGAGAGAGAGAGAGAGAGAGAGAGAGAGAGAGAGAGAGAGAGAGAGAGAGAGAGAGAGAGAGAGAGAGAGAGAGAGAGAGAGAGAGAGAGAGAGAGAGAATGTTTGTTTTGAAAGATTGAACTGAGAGAGACAGGGAGAAACAACTCAACTAGTATGAGAAAGAAAAACAACAGAAAGGGAAAAAGGTAAGCGCATTTCTTCCCCTACAAACTGATTTACTATGCATCTGTAGTCTCGTATAGATATACATGTGATGCTAGACAAATAAACAAGTTGAAGGACGGAGAAAGAACCACAGGCACACCTGTACACACCTGAGGTATAAGAAAGAGGAAAAGAGAGGGAGACAGACTCAGTCACAGGTAAACCTGGACACACCTGCACATACCTGAACACAGTGTGACTGACTCAAAGACTTGAAAGAATGAAGAAATATATCTTCCCACATGGAAATTATGCCAAGATTTAAACTTAAAATGATCTCTCTCTCACACACACATATATACTCGTCTTGCCCTTTACACTCCCCTTGCACTCTTGACATTGTGAACTCTGAACTTCTGTATAACAAAAAGGACCACAACACATTTGTTAGTACCACACAAGCACTAATGCAAACAGTAAAGTCGACGGCATTTTAAATTAAAGCATAAAAAATGAATGAGTCCAGGTCAGCAAAACACAGAAGAGGAGACCCAATAAAAATAAAGCATGCAGCTGTAATTAGTGTTCCGCGCACTGCAGTGTTGTCTTTGATCTTACATGCACCCGGCAGTCTTTGCCGAAGGGGTGTTGAAGCTGTTTAGATTGTGAACATGCATACACCTTAGAAAGTAAGAGACAGAGCATGTGCAGAAAGCACATGCATCAGTGTCTTTGAACAGAAGATGAACTCATCCTGGCTGGAATCCTTATTTCTGAAGACGAGAGAGAGAGAGAATGATTTAAGACGTTAAACAATGCAAAGTGTGTAGTAGCCGAGTTGTGACTAAAAATGCATAACAGGACCACCCAGATGAAAAGCAGCACGCTTCCTCCCTTTTTACAGAAGCTTACAAATGCAGCTTGAGTGATAATAGCTCCCCCTTGTGGAAAGACCTTTTAAGCATTAGTGAGGTAAGGGAATGAGCGAGTCTCAAGCAGTCTGGTGGTTTGCATCTAGAAAAGACGACCTGCTGCAGTGCCAGAGCTGCACACGGGCTGTGAAGAGGTGTTTGTCAGCTCAGCGACGTGCTGACTGGCCTAAAGACGGTGTGGAGTCCTCAGAGTGCTGCCCACCATTACCATCAGTGTGTGGGGCTGGGACTGAGCAGTATTGTGCGCTTGTGTGTGATGGCTTTGGGTGTTTATAACTGATGGAGGAACTGAGACAATCTGGGGAGAGAGAGAGCGAGACAGACATCTGATATTATCCAAAAGGACCTATACACAGAAGATATTAAAGGTTTGTTGTCTTTGAAGGATGTGAAGTGTGCAACAAAACCCCCTAGAGAGTCACAAAACAAACTGTTCATTCAACACTGCAGGTATTAATTCAGCAGTGGGGTTTCTGCTGTCTGTACAGGTCTCCTCAGGAGTGCAGTGTGTAAGCAGCTTTCTTCCATGCAGAAACAGAGACACACCCTGTAGTTCCATACCCGAGCAGGAAACCTGTGGGATCTCCCTCAGACTCTATAATCATCTCCCTCCAACTTTCAACTCAACAATGAACAGCAAACAAGCAGCTCTATAGGACACAGGCACCATAGATGTTTGAGGAACAGAATGTCGCCATAGGGATAATTAATCTTAAAAACAACAAAAACACAAGTTATTTCACAACAGGAAAAGAGCTGAACTTTCTACTTCCTGTGCTATAAACCAAACTGAAAGAAGTTTGGCCTAAACACCTAGAATCCTGTACTAATAGTAATAGCCTAGATATTGACCAAGAACGTCACACTATGGAAACATCGTTTCAGACCGCAGTCCAGGGCCTTTTTACCTTTTAAGTATGGTCAATTATATTTCACAAGGTTCAAAGTATTTATTAACTTAGTTTCAATTAAAACATCTTACTTGAAGTTGTCCAGTTTTGTTTGTTTACACTTACACTTTATTTCTCATCATTCGTTATTTGAAGCTCGGCGTGACCGAGAGGCGGAGGCAGATTCTGAGAGGAGTGAGAGTTATTGAAGGCAAATCCTAAATCAGGGTCGTTATGACAGTCCAAGGTCAGTTCATCTTCATTCTCTGAAGTGGAATACATGATTAAAAATAAGACAGCAAAACACTAAAACAATAAATCAACCTGCTACGATGCAGTATATAGTCTGACTGACTGAATACACAGGAAACTACCAATAACTATAGAGACTAAAACAAGCAAAGATGAGCTACAAGAAACATGGGGTTTAAATACTAATACTAAACGGGGTTTAAATACATGTACTAACACAAAGGAAATGAGGAACAGGTGGAACCAATAAAATCGGACACAAAGAAACAGGAAGAGAAAAGCAAAATAAAGACATGAGGGCAGTTACTACAGAGCAACGCCAACAGCAGGGAATCGCACATTATTTTTCCATAAATGCTGGTTTAACTGCCTCATTTAGTTAGCCAATTATTTTAACTTTAATCATATCAATAATTCATTGTTTAACATTATCTATTTTACCATTTTATTTCCAGCAGAAACTACATTGAAGCATGCAGCAAATCTGTCTAACTGGTTCATCTTTAGTTTAGTTTATACTGAGATGTTTAGGATACTTGTTTTATAAAATGACCAGATAACTTAAAAAAAAAAAAACTTAATAGAGAAACTCGTTAAAGCCTGATTACTGAGCAATGATTAATTTTAGAACTTAAATCATTGATAAAGCTTGTTGTGTTATGTGGTATCACAAACTTCACACTTATATTCATATGTGAACACATTAACACTAGTTGACATCAACAACTGACTGAATTGCTTTTTAAAAAGGAGGGGAAATAAATGTCATATGCTGTTAGATTAGTTCCAGTTTACCAAATAAGTATAACAGATAAATGCATGGCCACAAGACATCTAGTGATGGGCTGCGGTCAATGAAGACGTCATCAGGGTTTGAGTTTTTGGGATGCAACGTAGGCAACACTCCACCATAATATTATCAGAATGTCAACCCACATTGTGTAGACGAAATTTACAAACACTAGGGTCTGGAGCTTGGTTTTCTTATGGCTCGATAAGGCCATGACTTGAAGTGATATAAGGGAGAATGTATGAGTCTCAATGGTGAGAGTCTCAAACTCTGTGGCTAGGTGTGCCGTATGCGTGACAGTCCTTGAACATCTACTTTTGATGTAGGAGGCCAGTCTGATCCATGAGACCTCTGGGACTAACTTCACAAAGACTGAAGGAATAGAGCGAGCAGGTTACATCAGCACACACACAACATTCCCAACACACACACACACACACACACACGTCAGTTCAGTTCTGGCTACATTCTATTAGGAGCAGTATTATGTGTTCAAGTGGAGTTGGCTTGATAATGTAAATTCATTTCTGATTTATGAAGATCCTGTTTGCTCTATCCCACATTACTAGGCTGAAAAGTCCCCTGGGCTTTGTATACTCATTTCCACCCCTTCTCATTCAGGAGACCCTCAACATTATCAAATAGGAGAGCACACAATAAAATGCAGACACAATAAATCAATGAAACATAGGTAAGGCCTGAAGAATGGTTCCCTTTTCTCCTCCTCCTCATACCAATGACGAAGGCTTTGTTGAAGTGTGTGCCATACTTGTACCAAAGCAGCTGGCCAGCAGTGAAGATGGTGTGCATGCCGGCGGTGCCTCCGTTTTTTCCCAGTGTTCCCACTTTTCCCAGCATGCAGCTGTTCCTGCAGCTGGTGCTGGTGACGAGAGGGGGAGGGTTCATCCAGGGAGCCCTCACCGCTCTAACTGAGATGTTACATGCACATTATGTGGAAAACATAGGAAGAGTGTGTGTGAATAATATGTATATTGCTCACTTGGTGTGAAAACATGCTGCTGTACTGACTTATTTTAGAGAGACATACTGTACTGTGCTGTACTGACTTAATTAATTTCTTTTTAAATAATTTTCACATTGTTAATTAGGTAATTATGCTCACCTATATATATACACAATTGGCTGTTTGTATAAGCAAATTGTTTCAATACAAGCTCAATACAAGTACATTTCAATCTCAATTTACAAAATGCAGCCCTGGAAGATAAATGTCAGAAGGTTATCTATAGTTGTATGCTGCAACTTTGGTTTGACTCCAACATAACATCTGACTGGATATCATATGACTAATATTTATTTTGCTTTCACAGTGACACAATTATAAGATGATATAAATTTGAATCTATTAATGCCAATCCTCTCAAGCAAGAAAGTGGTGGACCAAGTAAACAGCAATAAATGAAGCTTCCAGATCACATTTCTTTCTGACAAAAATATTCGATTTTTCAGGAGCAGTATCCATATTTTGTCTGGTTCTGTTTTCAAGAATATATTACAAACACACAGAAAGTGGTCTACAGACTCTTACACAGCATAAACCACAGAAAATGAGGTTCTTGTTCAGAAAAAGCTTCTCAATACCTCAATTACCACCTATTGCCAGGGCCTTGTAGAAGAAGAAAAGAAGTGCCCACACTAGAACTTCATCTCTGGAATAGATGAGCCCAGAATGGCCTGTCACTCAATGTCCACTGATCAGGCCTCTGGGGCAGCCGGGCAGGTTGGTCACAGCTACACCTCAGATTGAACGTTTACTGCCTTTTATATGAGCAGCACAGCATCTTAAATAGCTAAATGTCTACTTTCAGCAAGCTGATGGTACACAGATATACAGCCTAAATTATGTTGCTCAGTAAAAACAGAAAGAAAAATCTCAGCAATTACAATAGGTTTCCCACACTACATGTGTGAAACCTAACTAATTGGAACTAAAACATCAGTGTTATGAATTCTGTACACATTGCTGTTTGTTTTATGAGAATCCTCTAACTAATCTTATAACTCATTTAGAAATAGAACTACCATGCTCACACGTATCTGTGTGTCCCTGACTCAGCGGTTGGTGGAATGAAGAGGACTCCAAAGGTGTCAGAGCCAGGAAGCATTAACAGACGGTGAAGCCGGCAAGACACCGACCTTCTACTGATGACCCAAGAAACAACAGGGTGTTACAATCACCGTTTGGACAGACATCATCGGTCATCTGAATATCCTCTCAATAACAAACAACTAGTAAGCATAAAAATAGCCTAGTAGCTTAGTACAACGACAAGAGAATATATTTTTTATTCCAATAGCAGAATAAACTACAGTTTTTGTCAGACATAAAGGACCTTGGGCTGCTCATCCTAAACCCTCCATTAACACCGCTGTCATGTTAAAGAAAGATACCTCATACAGGAATGATCACAGAGGTCTAGTTACTGATTTGCATTACATACATTTATTTAAATGAAATGTAATAAATAATTTTTTATTATTATAAAACGTTTTCTTCCTGTATGCAATCATGTAAATGTAACGTTCTCCGCACAGACTCAATAAGATCGGTAAGCTGTTACAGCAACAGACAGCATTATGGGAATTGTAGGCCAGGTTTGGTTAAGCACTATAGTGCTGGCTGCATATCTAGCCAAGTCGTTTCCATTTCCATTGAGCCATTCAAGTGCACATTCTGTGTAGTTATAGACAAATTAAAAGGATAGCAAGCACAAGTGACACAGTAGTTCTGAAATCATGGCTATTACACATTGTTCTAGTACATCTAATGAAATATTTTTTCTTATTAGTATACCGTTTATCATTCCTAAATATAGAACTTACAGTACATTTCTGTAAACCATAATGGTATCCCAATAACTCTTTTCTTCAACCATTTTTTGTAATTTTACAACTGGACAGAAGGGGGGCAGTGCAAACCAAGAGCTGTGTGCTTCACGTTCATAATGCTGCGCTCTTCTGCGTTGGATCCCAGCTCTATTCCTGCTCTGAGAATGAACTGCGTCCATTCATCATAGCACAAAACAACAACACCACAACACACTGGATACACACAATTGGGAAGCCATCAGTTCATGTAGTAAAGATTCAATTCATTATTAATTAAAAAACACACACGCATACACATACACACACAAACACAAACACAAACACACACACACACACACACACACACACACACACACACACACAAAACATGAAAAGCATGAAAACATCACGCTCCTCAAGGAGGAAGATTTTCAATACATTTATCTGGCCAAATCGGCTACTATGACCTTTCAGTAGGTTGTTAGATGTGTAAGAAAAGGAGCATGATATATTTGTTGGTGTAAAAAAAAAAGATTACTACAGACCACTCATTTGAAATCTGCACGTATCAACAAGCAGCCATAACATGACCACTACTGACAAAAAGCTCCAATAACACACTCCGAATGCATCAGAGCAGACAGGTAGTGTCGGAACACATGATGAAGACTGCAATTTCCTTCAGGATCAATACAGTGCTATCTCTCTGTTATCATAATCCCGCTGAAAGCCCAGGCGCAGTCCCACAGAAAAACCATGAAACCCTGGATCAAACAACAGTGGAATCAAAATGAATAATTTGCATACATTTTTGTAAGTCTAAAATGTTAAATAATTTCCTTTATTTACATATTTTAAAATACAACATAAAAATTATGAATATGCAGAATGAAAAATCTAAAAGTGGAATGCACACAAGGGTCGGTATGGGGTCGGTGTCCTCAGGGTGAAAGCTACTGTGAAGGCCAGGAGGAAACATTTAAAATGTCTTTAAATATATATAGAAAGACCTAGGCAGTCATCACATTTCTTTAGCTTAAAACCTGTTGCACTCAAAGGCCTTTTACAGCATGAGATTTGCTGACCTAGTTTGCATTGTTCCTTTGCTTTATTTATTTTCAGAGGTCCTGGAGAGGAAGTATCTTCTACAAAGCCGTGCTGAAGCACTGACTGTTCAGTATTCAGGGCAAAGCAGGAGAGTAAGGTCCACATTTTGTACTGCTGGAATTCTGGTAACGCTGTAACATCCTCAGGTAAAATGCGCCGTGCTGTGAAATTGAAAAATGGACCGTTCTCTAACCCTTCATACCGTGTGAAGTCAAAGCGCTGTAGTTTCTTTCACCTTCCCAGTATAGGATTTGGTGTTTTTTTCTTTTTTTTGCTAAAGCAAAGCATTCATCCGGATAACTGAGTTTGAATGACTGAGTTTGAACTACACCAGACCTCGTGAGCTTGTCTGCATGGCCTTCTCTTCCCAGCATGCCGTGGAGTGGACAGCAGCCTAAACCTTCACAGTGGCTCAGGTCATTTTCAGGGCGATATCACTGCGCAGCACGGAAGCTCCTTCCATCTGCCCCGTGGCTGACACCTGTCTCTCACTATTAGTGTGGTGAGTTACCACACAAGGTGACTGCAGACACACACACACCCACACACACACACGCACCACACATGTGCAGAAAATTGTTCTTTGTGGCCAAGAACACTTGCTGGCGTTGAAAGGAAAGAGAAAATGATCTTTTCATAAAACGGAAGCAGCTTGAAGAGGCGTGTGGGACGTTGGTTCTCTGCGGTAGGAGTGTGTAGCTCACACCTTACAGTGAAACTACTCATCCATTATAGAGTAGTGCCCACCTCTGAGAGGGAAGACTGATGTTAGAGTGTTTGTTATTCTCCTCCACTGTTACTGAGTCAGTGTTTGCTTGGCTGTTGTGGTGAGATGGAGACAGGGGTCATGGCCCATGGTGCCGAGGGGTATCCGTGGTGTGTAAGGGTCTCTCCATGTCTCCTCTCGTGGAGTTCTGACTGTGGGGAGGGCTACACATGCCCATCCGGGACTATGACCGGTTCCCCAAAGTCCCTGCAGGAGGAGGGAGGAGGGAAGGATGAATGATCCAGTTAAGCAGAGAAGCTTCGCTGGTGTCCCTAACACCCAACGGCCCCGCCCCCCCAAGCCCAACCGGTTCTGTCTGGTTCCGTCCGGTCGGATCAGCTTGGCGGGCCACTCTCACCTCGGCTGAGCAGCTGCAGGCTTCGTCGTTCCTCCTGCACCTGCAGCTGTAGCACCTGCTGGAGAAGCTCCTGTCTGAGAGTCTCCTGGACCAGGCCCCATCCTCTCCAGCTTCTCCCCGTTCAGCCTCAACAGGGCGCGGCCTGAGAAAGGCCGAAACACACACACACACACACACACACACACACACACACACACACACACACACACACACACACACACACCGCCATGCCGTCAACAGAGGGCTAGCACTCGCTCTGCATCTCGTGCTTCAGCTGTTGCTGTTGTTTTCTATCCTTTGTCTGGTACTTCACAGTGCATAGCAATAATAATGAAAGCATTCCGAACTTGATTATGAGTTCAAAAGTTTATCTAAACAAAGAAACAGGGCCGGCCCTTCCATTAGGCAATACAGGCAAATGCTAGGGGCGCCGTCTGTCCGGGTGGGGGGGGGGGGGGGGTTGGGTGCTCGTGTGCATGCGTTTTTTTTTCCTCTAAATGAATAATTAATAAATGTGAAAACAAGCAAAGTCCACAAAATCATAATGTAATTGTTTAATAATATTAGTAAAATTTATAATAATTATAATAACCCGCAAGTTTTAAAAGAAATATATATTAAAACACACAAATGCTCCTCAGTTAATTGCAGATGCACTTTTGAAATAATAACAATGTTGCAGTAGGCAAATTGCACTGATTTGCACTGGTGGTTGTTGTTTTTCATTTTTTATGTATTATTAATATTTAAAAGTTGTTCTCTGCACTTTATGTAAAATAGTTTTAAACATATTTTTTGTGCAAACACCTTTATATTTATTTCTTGTTGTCAGGGTACAGCCCCTGACCCCTCCCTTTGGGCGTGTGTTTATGTTGTCTACTACAGGGTTTCTCAACGGTGGGCCGCGGACCACCAGGGGCCGCGAAGCACCTTCTAGGGGTCCGCAGGGTCATCCTCTGAGGGAGCTACTAGTCTGTAGTGAGGACTTTAAATCATATAAATCATAAAAGTACACCTTAAAAATTTAATTTAGAACGATTACAAAAAAGTTAGATTAATAATGTTCAAATTATAATCATGAATATAAAACTACACTAAGAAAAAAAGCCCCGAAGTAATTACAATTAAACGTCATGGTTCAAGGCCACTGCACCCTTTTTTTCCAGACAGTTAACTAGCTAGCTAACGAGATGGAGAAGTTTTTGAAACGACACAAGAAAAGTGAACCTGTTCTTCAGAAAAAGTAAAAAATCCGCAAGTACGACCCAAACTACATCAAATATGGATTTGCGCAGGGGGAAGGAGGTGATGTTAACGAACTGCAGCTCCAAAAGAAAACAATTGTTTTCTTCACGTCGCTGTCCAAATGGGCCCTGAAACCTAGCTACCTCGTAGCCAGACATGTTGCACGGAGTAAAAAAGCTTTTACGATCGCTGAGGAATTGGTGCCCGCCGGCTGCTGTGGATATGTGCCTCGAGATGGCAAATAAAAAACTACCGAAGGTACCCGCTTTCAAATGATAATATAATTAGATGGATTGTTGACATGGGGGCTGATATAAAGAATTAAAGAAAGTCCACGTTATGTTGTGCAGCTAGACGAGTCAACGGATGTTAGCAACGCATCTTTATTGCTCGTTTTTTGTGATAACCCAAATCTCAAGTTTTCACTTTCAGCACTTAGTAATAAAAGCTAAAAACAGTTTTACACAAAAGTAAAAAAAATTTTCCTGGGGGGCCTTGACACTTTCTAGTTTGTAAACAGGTGGGCCGTAAGGTAGAAAAGGTTGAGAACCCCCTGTACTAGACGTCTGCGTCTGTGGATCTCGGCGATATTATGAGTGCGGTTGTGTCTAGTGTGTTCATCGGTCTCACCTTTGGCTCGTCTCGTGATCACTCGGGGCCAGAGGTGGGTAGGAACGCGTTACATTTACTCCGTTACATTTACAGTAGCTTTTTGACAAAAATGTACTTGTAGGAGTAGTTTTAATATGAAAGACTTCTACTTTTACTTGAGTAAATATGTGGTTTTACTCCGTTACAATCGGATTTGCGCCGCGCGCTACCGTTACTTTCGTTTTGTAAATAGGCCCTTTTCACAACAAACGGAAATACGTCACCGCCGGGTAAAACAAGTTCCGGTACTCGCAGAAGATAGTTGTTGTCAATTCACCTCAGCATGGAGCGTGTGTTTACTTCATCCCTGTCGTCGCTGCCGAGACTGAATTTTAAATACGTTTCCAGTATCGTTGGAGAACATTCAACAACGAACTGTTCCAAGTTAAATAGAGGCTACAAATTGTTTGTAGAATAATTTATTCACTTATACCAGGGTAAGCTAACACCAGCTAGCACTAGCTAGGTAACTATTATTTAAGGTATAGCTGGTTCCATTAGTCATCCTACGGAGTGGTAAAACAGTCTATATTATTATGATATATATTATAATATTACAAATGATACTGACAGCTTTAGTTAACAATATCTAGCTAGGTTAAGCTGGGCGTACACTGTGCGATTTTTGGCCCATTTTCAGCGATTTTTCACTCGTGCGACTATTTTTGCGATCGGGCTGAGTTTCGGCTCAATCGCGTGTCGTGCATCGTATAGTTTACACGGGTAAACAAGGAGCGATTCACACCTCACGACCAATTCCCAATCAGAAATCGCAGCGTCGCAAGAATATCAAACATGTTTGAAATTCAAATCGCTCCTCGTGAGAGTATCGCACTGTTGAAGCAGCTCCACGAGCCGACTCTCCCTGCGATTTAGTCGTAGTTTGAGCTGGAGCTAAGCACATGATTTAAAATATCGTACAGTGTACGCCCAGCTTTAGCAAGCCAAGGGACGTCAGCTATTGATTGTTTGGTTTACATCAGTATCAATAAAGTTCATGACACACACCAAGTTATTACGTGTTATTGTTTATTCAGTGTCCAATATAGTCGACAGCAAAGTGATGGTCAGAGCTGGATGCTACCAAGCAGAGCTGGATGCTAGCGGATCACAACTAGTTTCAGAGCCGGTTTCAGTGGAACAGTTGCTGTCCGCATTTGAAAGAGCAAACTCTCGACTAGTAGATGTTCGTGGTGTACTGCCAGCCGAGAGCTTGCTCTTTTCTAGCTAGATGCTATCGGATCACGGCTAGAAGCTAGCGAACCGGGCTAGAAGCTATCGGATCGGGGCTAGAAGCTATCGGATCGGGGCTAGAAGCTATCGGATCACGGCTAGAAGCTATCGGATCACGGCTAGAAGCTATCGGATCACGGCTAGAAGCTATCGGATCGGGGCTAGAAGCTATCGGATCGGGGCTAGAAGCTATCGGATCGGGCTAGAAGCTATCGGATCACGGCTAGAAGCTATCGGATCACGGCTAGAAGCTATCGGATCACGGCTAGAAGCTAGCGAACCGAGGCTAGAAGCTATCGGATCACGGCTAGAAGCTAGCGAACCGGGGCTAGAAGCTAGCGAACCGGGGCTAGAAGCTAGCGAACCGGGCTAGAAGCTATCGGATGACGGCTAGAAGCTACCGAACCGGGGCTAGAAGCTAGCGAACCGGGGCTAGAGCTAGCGAACCGGGGCTAGAAGCTAGCGAACCGGGGCTAGAAGCTAGCGAACCGGGGCTAGAAGCTAGCGAACCGGAGCTAAAAGCTAGCGAACCGGAGCTAAAAGCAAGCGGACCGGAGCTAAAAGCTCTCGGACCGGAGCTAAAAGCTAGCGGACCGGGGCTAGATGCTATCGGACCGGGGCTAGAAGCTAGCGAACCGGAGCTAGAAGCTAGCGAACCGGGGCTAGATGCTAGCGGGTAACAGCTAGATGCTAGCGGACGTACGTGTACTCCCAGCCGAGAGCTTGATCTTTCAAACGCGGACAGCAACTGTTCCACTGAAACCGGCTGGGAACAGTAACAATACTGGGAACAGTAACAGTACTGGGGACAGTAACAGTACTGGGCACAGTAACAGGGAACAGCACCAACTTTTAGCCGCGAGCTTCCTGCTATGTAGTCTGCAGCAGTGAAATGCTGGCTACACACAAAGATGCTCCGTATCACAAAGTTTTCCCCTCATCCCTCCTAATTGCACAAACCCATTTTCCTTTTCTGCTCGTCGTCAGCCGGAAAACCGTAGAAACTGAGATACGACTGTTTTTGCTTCGAGATCGAGCACCCTGGTGCACTGCAAAGCTCTTGTTATTGGACTCTGCCATTGTTTAATGTGTAACGGAAGTAACTTTACCCTGCAACGAGAGCTTCCGGAAGAAAAAAATGCGGAAGTGTGAAAAGGGCCTATAATTCGTCTTTTCAGTGAGAAGACTGACCGACGTCTCGTCACTTGAGTATGAGTGACCAATCAAATGAAGCCGGTCAATCACGTGATCACATACGCAAACTTTCTCCACCGGTAGCAAGAAAGTGACAGAAAAACCTACCGAGCATCCCTGACCTAATACAGCCAATGTTTACATTACAAACGTGTAAAAGGACAGCTTTATAATGCGCTGCAGGGTTGCCAAGTTTTCAAGATCACTTTTAGTGAGATTTAAACCGGGGTGGGGGTTGGGGTTTGGGTGGTGAACGTAAATTGTTGATATTATATCGCGATCTATCGATCGCCGGTGTTGGCGCCAGAGCGAACTAGTAACTCATTGAATCATAGATGTGGATCAGAGGTAAATAAACTAGATTTTTTTCGGCGTGAGAAATCGGATGTGTGGCGTGTAAACGTGTGAAGACAGTCAAATGCGTGTGTCTCACGCTCAATGCGTGAGAGTTTGCAACCTTGGCGCTGCCAATTGTGTGCAAACGGTGTGGACATTTCAGCCTACAAGAACTCAACATCAAATATGAGGAAACATGATGCGATAACGTTTGTATGATGTAATTATTAAATGTAACGCAGTGCAATACTAAAAACCAGTTCTCACACTGATTGTACACACTAGCAATATAGGATGATTAAGTCTGCTACAAATTGAATCAGTTGGTGTCAAGTTGTAGCTACACGTATTGGCTGACAGTCTCATCAGTTAGTGCCTTTGTGGAACACATTAAAGTTACACAGGCCTAATAATTAGGAACAAACAAAAATACATATTATTTATAATAAATAATTTATTTTTATTATTTATATTATTATAATCATTATTTTTATCATTAAAAGTCATTGGTTTCCCGTAATTCAATTTCCCATGATGTAATTTACTGACACGAGACAGTACTCATGCATTTACTCACTACTTGAGTAGCTTTCAGGCCTGATAGATTTCAGGCGCCACGCCGGAATTCCGGCGTACCGACATGTCCGCGAGAAAAAAAAAAATTTGAGGGGGGGAAAAAATCCGTCAAATCATAATGATAAACCACACCCGACCGCGCGCATGCTATCTGTTTTGAGGCCGAATATGATCCTTATGATCCTTACGAGGTTCCCAAGTTACGATTTTTCGTGGTTACTACACATCTCCCATTTACTGTATAAAGCCTCGTTTGGACCTAAGTGGTTGTGCGTCGTAAACGGAACTTGGTGTTTGGTGTGTGCGGCGTCAGGATTAGTTAAACGCAGCTATGGATAAAGGTATTGGCCAAAAGACTAGCTTTAGGATAGGATAACTGCGTATAGTACGTTATTTACGTACAGTATGTACGTATGTTCCGATTTTACACCGAAAATCGATTTACGACGGATCAACGTCGTAACCCGTAGACCACCTGTATTTCAGACATCGGAAGAGCTTCAGAGGTAGATACAAGATAAATTCAGTATTTTATCTTTACTCTGATTAAGTTAAATTTTTATCAGAAATATAAGAGTGTTTTCTTTTGAGCCGGTACAGGTGGTCAGACGATCTGGTTCATTCCTGGCCGCCTTACGGCGTAGGTGTAATACATGAACAAAAGCACAAAATGTATGTCCTAATAAACAACACAAAATATTTATTAAATTTATTAAATTTTTATATAAAAAAACTAACTATAATCATAATACTTGTTATTCATTTAACTTTATTTGCATAATTACTTTGAGTTGTCTGGTATCCTATAATTACTAACAGTAATGAATAAATAATTAATTTATTCACAATAAATATTAAATTATTTCACATAATGATTACCTGACTTATTTATTATTAATTAATTTAAAGATTAATTATTAAATATTCTAATAATTAATTCCCCCCCCCCCCCCCCCCCCCCCGCTCAGAAAAAGTTCAGGCTCAGGAATTTTTCCCACTATCACCCCTGAGCTTTTAATCAAAGTACTTTTTTACTTTTTACTCAAGTAATTTTTGGGATGCATACTTTTACTTTTACTTGAGTAAACATTTGGTTCAAGTAACTGTACTTTTACTTGAGTAAAATTGTTGAATACTCTACCCACCTCTGCTCGGGGCTAATGTGGTTTGTCCCTATTTAATGTGCGGATCGCGCAGTGTCCCGGGCTCGTCTATGTCAGAGTCATTCATGTGACCACTTGAGTGTTTAAACGTGCGCTGTATGTTTATGTAAATAAATGTGTATGTGTGCAAGGAAGTGTGCAAGGAAGACTCGTTGCCTCATCCTTCTCCCAAGCACCCATCATCACACTTGTTATATGGTAATATTTATAATTCATTTGCTTTTTATTTGTTTCTTTAATACTGATACAATCAACCCGATGATTGATGATGCAGGGGGCAGCAAACAGAATCTCGCCTAGGGCACCACATTGGTCAGGGCCGGCTCTGCAACGAAAGCATTGTTTCATCCCATTCTTCCACAGCTACTAGAATAGAAAGGAAAATCCCACTGACTGGAAGCAGACTTGAAATGAAAATCTAGAGGACAGTTGTTGATATTCTGTCAGTGAATGTATGAAACACAAGGGGGTTTAAATCTGCCTTTACAACATCCCTCAAAGCAGGACAGGCTCCCTCACCCAGCCTTCTTTCCTGATGTCCTTCCCCACACCATCCCATTTCTGACAGACTTT
This sequence comes from Brachyhypopomus gauderio, assembly GCF_052324685.1. Lineage (NCBI taxonomy): Eukaryota > Metazoa > Chordata > Actinopteri > Gymnotiformes > Hypopomidae > Brachyhypopomus > Brachyhypopomus gauderio. The sequence goes on along the minus strand of NC_135214.1, from coordinate 29,598,338 downwards.
GTGGAAAAGTCAGACAGCAGTGACCCCAGTGGACCTCAAACCCGGATCGTTCTGTGTTTTTTTTTTCTCTTCAGAACCGTAACGCACATTTCCCCTCCAGAGTGAGCGGCTGTGTAACGGCACATTGCCACAACTGCCTCCCTCCCTGACTGCCATGCACTGGTTGCATCATGCATCATGCTGCCTGAGGGAGTGGCCAGCCTGCAGCCATCCCATGGCCGAGGAGTCCAGCCAGCTCCTCGCGCTGATGCTTTAAGAACGCCCGTGTTCCTGGAGAGCAAGCCACTACGTCATCGTATTTCTCCTTCCTCTCTCTCTCCTCTCTCTCTCTCTGTCACTATGCCTAATTTTCTGCATCTATGTCTCTCTCTCTCGTATGTCTCTCTCTCCTCTCTCTCTCTCTCTCTCTCGTTTGTCTTTGGCTCACAGCCCTTCCCTCTCTCTTTTACAGCCCACTGGAGATTCTGATGCTTTGTGTCCAATTAGAGGGAGAGGAGAGACCAGAACAGGTCCCGCTGCAGCAAGCAGGACTGGGAACAGCCTGAGGACACAAGCGGGGGACTTATGCATCAAGGGCCTTACACACACACCAGGCATCTTACACACACACACACACACACACACACACAACACACACACACACACACACACACACACACACACACACAACACACACACACACACACACACACACCACACACACACACACATACATCAGCACACGTGCACACCCACACACCCACACATCCATGCCCATACCCAAACCCATGTTGTGTTAATTATACAGTCAGTTACACTGTGAGCATGCACTCATATCAAAAGGAATGTTTTACTTCTTTCAAACATAAGTATTTGCATACATGTACAGACACAAACCGCTCCAGGCTACGGTTCACACTGGTAATTTAAGAAACGACACAATCTTCCCTCGTTAGGCTTTACTAATGATTTGGGGATTCTGTGCTTCCTTGATCCTTTCTGGAAGACCAAAGACCCTGACAAAGAATTAACTCCCGGGTCACTCTCCATGTATAATAACCATGGATCACAGAACCACATTAATGGAACTGTCCTTATTTTAAACACATGCTTATGAGCTGTCATTAGGGAGCAGAGCTTTTTAAGATGCACAGCACACCAGTCCATGGAAACACACTGCTAGGTACAGCTGCTTATTACTACTGCACAGGTTATTGTGGTTTTGATACTACAGTGGGCTTAATACTTAATACTATGGGTTTGATAGTACAGTGGGTTTGATACTAGAATGGGTTTGATAGTACAGTGGCTTTGATACTAGAGGGGGTTTGATACTACAGTGGGTTTGATACTAGAGGGTGTTTGACCCTACAGTGGATTTGATACTAGAGGGGGGTTGATACTACAGTGGGTTTGATACTAGGTTGATACTACAGTGGGTTTTGATACTAGAGAGTGTTTGACTCTACATTGGGTTTGATAATACAGTGGGTTTTATACTAGAGTGGGTTTAATACTAGAGGGTGTTTGATACTACAGTGGTTTTATACTAGAGGGGGGTTCATACTACAGTGGGTTTAATACTAGAGGGTGTTTGATACTACAGTGGGTTTGATGCTAGACGGGGTTTGATTTTACAGTGTATTTGATACTACAGTGGGTTTGATACTAGAGGGGGTTTGATACTACAGTGGGTTTGATACTAGAATGGGTTTGATACTACAGTGGGTTGATACAACAGTGGGTTTGATACTAGAATGGGTTTCAAACTACAGAGGGTTTGATACTAGAGGGTGTTTGATACTACAGTGGCTTTGATACTAGAGGGCATTTGATAATACAGTGGGATTGATACTACAGAGGGTTTTGATATTAGAGGGTGTTTGATACTACAGTGGGTTTGATACTAGAAGAGGTTTGATACTACATTGGGTTTGATACTAGAGGGGGTTTGATATTACAGTGGGTTTGATACTAGAGGGGGGTTGATATTACAGTGGGTTTGATGGTAGAGGGGGTTTGATATTACAGTGGGTTTGATACTACTACTACTACTACCGAACTTCGAGACCTGAGGAGCTTGTTCTTTGCAGACCTGAGAGTGTTTTCTAGTGTGTAAAAGGGCTCTGAGGTTCTAAGATACTGTGGTGATATCACACTCCTCTAGAGCTCCTGAAAAGTGGTAAAGCCGGAAAACAGTGACCTTTAGCCACAAGGCTAAACTTTCTGTCTCTCTGTATAAAACACATTTGTCTGAACATGACAGGAGGCTTGGCTAAACTGGTTGTATGTCTTTTAAATGGATTGTTGTACATAAAACGCACTATTTGTGATTTATATTTTAGACTGCAATGAGAACAGTATCTGATGTACACTGGCAATGACTATGAATATTCGCATAATGATATTTTAAGGAATTAATGTGATGCGAATCGTCATTGTGTCCCTGTGACAGACAGTAGAAAGGCTGAAGGACGCACCTGTGATGGCGTGGTGGGAGAAGGCCTCCACGTAGGTCAGGTAGTTGTGAGGACAGTGCTTCTTTAACCACTTACACACATCTTGCTGGGACCACAAGACCACCGGCCTGGACAGACTAGGTAGGGTGGGACTGGTGTGGTAGACAGAGTACAAATCTCCTGCGTAAAGCTGAGAGAGAGAGAGAGGGGGGGGGGGGGGGGGGGGGGGTGTGATAAGACAATTTGAATGAAATGGCAGAAAAGTAGGGCTACATTCCAAGAGGTGGCTTTGTGCATGTGGTGATTCATATATCAAAGCTTGTTAGGAATGCATTTCCGTGGCACAGCAACAAGGACACACGCCCACACACACACACCCACACACACCCACACCCGCACCCGCACACACAAGCACGGCTTCTCCTCTTGACTGGTCGAGCAATGCGCTGTGACGGTGATAACATTCAAACAGCTGCTGGCAGCTCTTGGAAATAAACTTCATTCTCCCCTTGTAATAGCAGCGTTCCACTCTGCGCTCTGTCCTTAATTAAGATGGATCATTTCATCTCAGGCAGCCGTCTGATTGGCCCGATGGAGGGATACCGCCCACGATGCCATAAATAGAGCTTGTTAAACGAAGGCCATTTAAACAGTGCTTAGTATCCTTCACCCCTGTGCCAGCACAGATGTTGCCACAGGCGACCCCGTAGTGCACTACCATACTTCAACTGCAGAACGGAGCTCGGTTCTAAACACCCCTTAACGTCTGAATGATTGGAGGGCTTGAAAAGATTCGCCATCGCGTTTCAGATTCTTTTCAAACCTTCCTCATCGCTCAAACACTTGGATGGAACCAGAGACTGCTGGGTACACAGCAAATTACAGGATTTATGCATATATTACTTTACTGAAACATACATTTTAAGGCTTGGTTAGTGAAGAAGAACTTGTGTCACATAACATAGCCTAATATCCATGAACTGTCCCCTGATTGCAAAAAGCTTTAGTAGGGTTTTGAATCTCTGACAAGTTTATGCCTTTGGTGTTGTTATTATGCACTGCCAATCTATTGCTTTTAATTTGTCATATCACTCATGCACACAAAGACCCTTCAATTACTTCCATTACGTTCTACTGTTCTTTGCATTTCCTTCTATTTATTCTGCTCTTCTATCCAATTAACTGCCATCTGTGTCTGTTTTTGGTCTGACTCAGTCCCATTCATCTCCAATTTCCTTTCCCCTTCACAGTTTGTGCCCCACAGTTTTCTCTCTTTCTCTCACTTTCTCTCTCCCTCTCTCTCTCCTTTCTCTTTCTCTGTCCCACTCTCACACACTCCCCAATACCCTATTTTAACTGCAGTCTTCACTCTTCAGTGGCCCTAGGAAGATCTTTCATTTGCAACAGCAGAAATGCATACGCACGCACGCACGCGCGCACGCGCACACACACACACCCACACACACACACACACACACACACACACACACACACAGAGAGAGATAAGCCCAATGCCCTGTAAGAACCCAGCTGCCTACATATGCCTTTCTCCATCCCGTTCATTCTCCCTCCAGTGCTCTGGCTGGAACTGTAAGGTACATGACGTGTGTGTATAAACAGCACCAGACCCACTGATCAAAGCCACTAGAGATGACAAGAGGAGAACATTTGGCTCAATGGTCACTGTACACCCATCTGCAGCGTACGGGCCCGAGCCTGCGTCTCCGCTCCCTTCTGCTTCCCATTTGTTTGTTGCTGTTAGCCAAATACCCTGTTTGTCCCTCACTGAAGAGCTATTGACTGTTCTTCTGAAGTATTTATAGAATACAGTCATGCGCAATAGAGATGGAACCTGGCAGAAGACTTTTTATCCTGCTCAACCTGTTATGCTCCTGGAAAGACAGACATAGAGTGAAAGAATGAAGGGGAGAATGAGAGAGAAATATATATTAGCACCCCTGTGCTTAAATAATTCAAAACCCCTTGAGTAACATTTACAATTGCCATTACTAGAACAATGTGCAAATACCCCACCAACACCTATTACTGTAATCGCCACATATCTGTAATAACCCTAAACCCTTTTAGCAGTAATTGAAGAGCTAGTTTGAGCAAAACATTAGGAAGTTGCATCATTAGAGGCAGTAATTGTATCGACCCAATTCACACTCCCTGGCCTGTCTGGAAAAGGCAAAGGGAAAGTTTCAGTATTCATAAATCAGGATTAAAATTAAGGCTCAGGATTAACGATCCAGCATCCCAGGGGTTCCTGTTTGGATTCTGCGTGAGAGGTAAATTAGAATGATGGTTTAATGAACTGGAGCTTTTGATCATAGATTCCCTTTCAGGCCAATCAAAGATAAACTACTGGAGCTGTCCTGCTCTGATCAGACACCACAGATTGCATTGCCAGCCCAACAGCACATTGCCATAGCCAGTTCACACACCCTCCCCACCCCCAGCTGGAGTTCCCAGTCTAACTACACCAGAAGAGCCAGACATACAACAACCGAGTGCAATCTATTCCAAAATCATCATTGCATGGCTTTTACCCAGAGTTCTATTTTTCTAATTACCTAAATAGCCTTGAAGATCTCGAAGAGCCTTGATGTACTTGAAGAGGCTAAATCGTTCTACTTTATAATAAGATGCTAGATATATTACATATTATAATTATATAAAATTATATATAATAATTTTTTTATATCTACCTTATCAGGAGGGGCTAAGATGTTTCTAATCATCAAAACACCCATGAAGACCCTTTTATGTACAATATACTGGAAAACAGATATAAGTCAGAGCTAATGGCTCCATGGAACAATCTGGAAAAATGTAATGAGAATATCCACACACCAAGCATTTAGTGAACACAAAACATATCTGTGAGGAGACGGCACTTCAGGTCATTTAATGGTAGAGATTTTTTTAAAACTCAATTAAGACCATGAGCAAAAGAAAATGTATGATCTATAACCCATATTGATATATGTGTCTCTAATAATTACTTCTGAATAAAGTCAATTAAGAGCATTCTGCATACCCATTAAGATAACGTACACTAGCTTAGATTACCACTATCAGTTTAGCACATTATTAGGCAGCCGTACAGCACAGTGATGAACAGGAGTGTGTGCTTTGAATGGACTTTGGGCATGACTTACGGCCTTATGGAAGTGAGCCCATAGGACAATGATTTGTTAATGTGGAAACATAAATGTGAAGACGTTCGGTACAGACATCAGAGCCAGCGTCTGTGGCCAAAAAACCCCGTCGTCCATCACCAGTGCTGGCGAGTGTGGAGGCTCCACGGGCTATTTAAAGGCTCTGGGGTGCGAGAGTGTCTGGTTTGCTCCACCTCCAGACTCTGCCGCGCTTGGGCCACTGTCCACAAACAAACTCCTGATTTGAATGTGGAGGTTCGGGGGGGGGGGGGGGGGGGGGGTGAGTGAACAAGAGGCAACCAGGGAGAGAGAGGGACAAAGAGGGAAAGAAATAGCGGTCAGGAGGGGGGAGGGAGAAGAGAGAGAGCGATAGAGAGAATGGCCATTTCTGCTTTTTCCTCTGCGGCGCTCGGCCTTTCTTATTTGTGGCCGAGTCTTTGCCCGGGCGCGCAGCAGACAGGACGAGGGCAGGCGTGCAACATGTCGGCCACCTTAATAACGCAAAGTCAAGCTGGGGATTGGCCGGCACTAAACACCCCCTCTCCCACACCACTGCTTTATGGGTAAAGCGTGGACAGGAGCCATAAAGAGAGTGGCTCATTAAGGCGTGGTGGTGAAGAATGAGAGCGGATATGGAGGTAATAGATGAACAGCTTAAAGGTTGCAGATTTCTCACACCGGTTAAGAGGTTTTCAACGTCGTACAGTCCTTCTCTTTTGTAATAAAAGGGGATGTCGTGCATGTGTGTGGTATAGAGAATGCATTTTAGCACAAAAATTGCAATATTTTACAGCCTCTTGATCTTCAGGACGTGTTCTATGGTCTAATAAATGCCAGCTTTAGCTATGAGGCGACTGGGGATGATACACCCATATCTCTGCCTGATGCTCTGCCTCAACATGAAATTATATAACTTTATTGCATATAACCCCTTAGGAATAAACCTTGTACAGACCTTATGGATTGTTCAGAAATTTTCTACCTTTTCATGCCAATATGTGATGGACTTCTGTCACTTAGAGCCAACAATAGCAGGAACAACAGAAGTTTCATCTGTTTCATGAGCTTATTGGATACTTCTTTTGCATGTGGGCCTATATATGAAGAAGCCACAGACGTCCAGGCTGACGTGTCACTATACCATCTCTCTGGAAACACAGGCACGTTCGGCTGCGGGCGGTTACCTGCCGGCCCTCGGTTCCCGGCTGCTGCAGCAGTTTGACGGTGCGGCCGCCCGCTGTCTTGTGCCCGCGGCCCTCGTGCCACGTGAGGTTCCCGCCCGCGCAGCGACTCAGGTGGTGCTTGAAGTCCTCCGGAAGGGCCTTGTACTCCACGGCGGGGCGGCAGAAGCTGAAGCTGGAGGCAGCTGTGATGGGGTGAGACGGAGGGATGGCGTGAGAGTTTGACAGACACACATCCAGACAGTCGGAGCTCTGCGCCGTCGGGGACGCCTGTGCTACGCTCTCACTAGGGAGCGCCGTGCTTTTCCATGCGGGAGGGCTGTAAAAACTATCGCAGGGAGGCCGTAAATACTTTCCATCAAAGTAAAGACTAGCATATGCGCCTGCGTTCATGTTAGAGAGTTTGGCAAAATGTGCAATGGAAAACTTGAGGTGTTATTAAGAGGAAGTGTTGACACAACAAAAGCATGTAACCAAAACCATGTAACCAAGAACCAAGGGGATGCCCAGAAACTTATCGCATGGCGTGTGATCTTGAAAAGCCGTTGGTGCACTGTAAATCCCTTCTTCGTGTCACACTTCTGTGTAAGCCGGGGGAACCAGCCACTTTGAACTCGCACACAGACGGCCGCGACTCGAAATCTGGCAAGGTCGAATCGAATTTTACACGACAGCTCCTGCATTTGAAGGGGTGGAGAGGAGTGCCATGGTTCTGAATGGTGCCGTGTTCTTTCTGTGTGTTATTGCTGCCCTGTTTCCTCACATCCGCCCGTGGCGTTCCACAGCTGTGAGGGGCGCAGCGCAGAACAAAGGCTCTCGCGGAATTCGCCTCACGCAACAGATGATGGCCGATCCATAACAGTGTCATCCGTGTTCACTGCCAGATGCAACGGGAAGCCGTGCTGGCCAGCGGAGCCTGTCCAAAGGCGAACGTGCACGCGTATGCGGTGGGCTGCCTCGCTGTTAGCCTGTGCTCATCGCTCGTTTCTGCCATTTAAGAGGCTGTCTTAGGGGAGAGAGGCCGGAGTGCTTGATGAGGACTCATGCATTAAAATCTCACCCCTCTAATTGACACTGGTGTCATTGCACAAGTGAGGACAGCCAGTCCACTGTGACAATGCAAGGTGCGTGCGCGCATGCGTGTGCCTGTGTGTGCTTGTGTGTGCTGAGACACGAAGCAAGGATGCTGCCTGTGATAAAAGGGATCTTTTTTGCTCTCTTGTGTGTCTGCTTGCTTGCCTCCCCAATACGCCCCCTCCCCTGATCTTCACCACCCAGCCCAGACCTACAAAGGCGGTTCTCATCAAGGCCGTTAGTCAGATCGCTGTCTGGCCGCTGTACACACCATTCACTTTGGACTGGGAGTCGCAGACTAACAAAGTGTCTTTCATTACAGGCCTCTGAAGTGTCCATGGGAGAGACATGGAATGTGTAGAAATGTGTAATTGAAAGCCATGGCATATTAAGCCATGAGAAAAACTGAAACGTGTTTCCTTAAACAACAGGAATGAAACTAGTAACACTGACTGGTGAATGCACTAAACATTTGTTGTAGCCTCAAATGTTAGATGATGATGAAGAATGAGAGGCTAAATGGTACAGGCAGTTAATAAATACGTTGTTCATATCATCGTTGCTATTGCAATACAGAAAAACAGCAGCACATATTATGAAAATAAAATAAGTACAATTATGTCTGCACTGTGACACAAGTTGATTAAAATGGATGAGTCAGGGGATCACTGTGTCCACTCCACAATTTCACTCTTTCGTACATCAAGTTAACGGAACACAAATATATCCCACAAAAATACCTCTGATACCAAATAGCGTCTTAGATCTACTGGCAAAACTAATCAGGCAGTCCTTTATAGCAGCCATGTGAACTAGTGCTGGCACTAGAGCAAGAGGCTTTGAACTTCAGAGGACAAGTGACATGCAACATCTGTGCAGAGTAATGAGCTCGGAGAGGGAGGATGAGGCACGACTCCAGCCTGCCCCTCCAGCTCTCACGCGCTTAATTATCGACGCAGAGTGAATATGCCAACATGCCAACCGCCACTAAAGCCGCAGAGTGCAGGTATGTGAATTTGCTGATAATAGTGCCGAAGTTCCCCTTGGGTCCAGGTCATGTACCTGATATTTGTGTGTGTGTGTGTGTGTGTGTGTGTGTGTGTGTGTGTGTGTGTGTGTGTGTGTGTGTGTATTCATAGGTGGGTGGGCTGTGAGAACGTTGCAAGTTCAGACCTGGCTGACAGCCGCGCTGCGATGACAGATCAGCAGCGCGGGTTAACACCTTGTAATCTGCAGAACAAGCTCTAAGTGAGTCAGTTCTAATGAGGAGACGCTTCTCCCATTCATTCTGGAATGAAAATAGAAGCAGCAAGGACGAGAGAGCGCAGCCTAAGAACTATCGCGCATCGGGAATCATTCAGAAACCACTAAACAGTCTCACTAATGCACGCCATACATTCTCTGTATTACTGACAGTAAAGTATGTATTCGACAACAGATCATTCTTCAAAGTTCCAATACAACGACATTTTCGTCGCAATATTTTTTAATTAGTTGAAATGGTGGAGACCTAACGGAGAGCGAGACTTAATTCTACTCAGTGGAGGTCAGATTACCACAACACAAAAACACCACAAAGTAGGTTACAAGCATGAGCGACTTTAAAAGTGTCACTCACTAAAGCTTTAAACCCTTATGGACGATTTAAATACGAATAATTTCTGAAACATTATATATGAAAGGTGTGTAATTATATGCATTAGCCTTCACAATAATTAACACTCACATACTAACTAATAATAATTATAATCACACGTTTTTGTTTCAGAGAAAGCAACATAGAAACCACGCTACAGTTTCGTCAGTCAGTAGGTTTGAGATTATCTGTCAAAGGTTGTCGCAAATGTAAACTGAAAAAAAAATGGGCTACACAAAAAAATGACAGTTTACAATAAAAAAAAATCCTTTACCGTCCACAGCCATATCAACGTTTCGGGCTCGACTTCCTCTTAAAGAAAAGGTTGTGAGGTGAAATATTCCATTTTACTCTGTACGATCGGACCGATTACAGCCTATCAGTTTGGCAGGTATTTCCAGCGCGCGCAGCGGCAACTCCCCTCGCTGCGCAGCGAGAAGGGCGAGAGGAAGATTTCGGCGCGCCAATCAAATACTTGCGGTACGGCGAAGGTCTGAATAGCTCCGCCCATCAACACAGGTGACGGCCATGTCAATCACAAGGAGCACAGAGCATCCTGGATTCTGAGGACCGAAAACCAAACAAGCAAACAAACAAAAAACAGTCAAACAGTTTTCTATCTGAATCTAACAGTCCTATTTATGTGAAACAGGTGTTTACGCATCAAATTGTTTTCCCGAAAATGATTGGACGTTAAAATGTTTTTTCTTCGAATGTCATTTACTTTTTTGAGCTTACTACTAAGGGTCAAATACAGTGTAATCTGCAGCATATTCAAGTTTTTTTTAGCAAGCCATTCCAGTACTACAGTTGTTAGTCAAGCGGAATCAACAGCGCATCAGCCTTCTTGCCTTTGTTGTTATTTTCCCTCGGGCGATGTGCACGCTCAAGTGGCAGTGCAGCGCAAACCCACGCGCGCCTATTCTTATCTGTGGAAAGCCCCGGTGGTATAAGGACGGGACAAGTGGAGCGAGGCTAGTCGGTGTCTCGTGAGAAACAGCTGCCCAGTCATGTCCCACGTTCTTTGACTCTTGGGCGCAGAGCCTGTAATTTGCCACTGAAGCCGGATCTTTGACAGATTACAATGCGGGCGCACACGAGCGCAGAAAGAGGAGACGAAATTGCTTTTATTATTGTTAGGTTCCTTCAAGAGATCTTTTAAAGTCACTGCATTTAATTGCCATGGTGATGTCCATACTACTACCACTACTACTACTACTAGTACTACTACTACCACTACTACTTCTACTACTACTACTACTACTACTACTACTACTACTACCACGAGAAATATTATTATTATTATTATTATTATTATTAATAATAATAAACAAGTATTATTATTAAAATGAATAGGTTCTATTCTAACCAAAGCGACACCCATAGCCTACATTAACCAGCAGTACCTACAACAGCACCTTGTTATGGATCTTATTACAAACTGGTTAACCTGTCCTCCAAACGGCTTTTGTCACGTTGTACCACAAATCTTTAATCTCAATTAGAACTAAAATGAAAGCGAAAGTTTACCTTAAGCAGTAGACTATTATGCAATGCAGCTTCATGTCTTTCAGTATTAGCTCAATATATTTTATGTGCATTCATATTCATTACTCTCAAACCCCATTCAAGTGTAAAGGGCATGGATGAGGATCTGCTTATTGCTGCTAATGTAATATTACCTGTCGGTGTATGTGCTGTCCACTAGAGGGCAGCATTTCACCAACAGGTTTTCCCCTGTTAAGTATACGCTTATTGTGTGATCCCTTAGAAATGCATGCTCGTTTTTGAGAATTTAATTTTGCTTTCAGAACTTTCAAGTTAAGGTATGGAATTCTTTGAAATCTCATAACTCTGAGATTACTTGAAATAAATTACCCCTATTCAATACCAGTCAGCAGGGTTGCCAACTTTTCAAGATCACTTGGAGTGAAATTTGAACCTGGGGGGGGGGGGGGGGGGGGGGGGGAGTGGGGGGGAGTGTAAATTGTTGAAGGGGGGGGGGGGGGGTGGCGAAGGTAAAATGGACACAAATTAAGTGTTATATCGCGATCGATCGATCGCCAGTGGTTGGCGCCAGAGCGAACTAGTAACTCATTGAATCATAGGCTGTGTTCGAAATAGACTACTACATACTGGATACTGCATACTGGTCCTCGTAGTAGTATGCAGTACAGTTTCCAGTATGCGACAAAAGCAAAGCACACTACGGGGTCACGTGAACGTAGCGTTGCATGATGGGATGCAGTACACCACGAAGATAGCTCTGTTCGCGTACTGGAATATTTTGTGGAAGTAGTAGGTCATCCGGGTATGTTTCGCGTACTGGAAAATTTCATTTTGGTCACATACTGCATACGGCATACTGATTTGGGGCTCGATCAGTACGCCAGTAGTATGTAGTAGACTATTTCGAACACAGCCTTAGATATGGATCAGAGGTAAATAAGCTAGATTTTTTTTCGGCGTGAGAAATCGGATGTGTGGCGTGTGAGCGTGTGAAGACAGTCAAATGCGTGTGTCTCACGCTCAATGCGTGAGAGTTGGCAACCCTGAGTCAGTGGTGCCAATGGTAACTAGAGAATGTTGCACTACGTTACGTTATACTGTGACACGGGAAAACAGGAAGTGTATAACATGTTAAAGTGATGCCGTATAGCTTTCAGAGACACGTCGATAACTTGTTTGATTATTGTAATTTCACTGTTATACTCATTAAAGCGACGTGAACAAATGGAATATTGTTCCTATCTAGTAACCTTCACCACGTCTGAGGAGACTATTCCGGACCGTCACTAATGACAGAAATGATAATTGATAGAAAATTATGAGTGAATTTTAAGGGCACAGAGACAAATTACAAACATTAGAGAGCACTCTTTGTCATGAGCATTTTAGTCAGTTGAGTAAAATTTATTATGCACTATTCAGTCCCCCCAGGATTTCGCAGGCCTTTTTTGTGATTGTTGCGGGCTAAAATGTTTGATGTTGCGGGTGTTTTTAAAAAAAAATTGCGATGGAAGTTGCGGTGTGTTTTTGCTTTTTTGTGAGTACATTACAATAGGGAGTAAATGTATGGTTTCCTCTATTTAGTAGTCCATTTTAATTATCTATTTACCTATTTATTCAGGGTTGCCAACTTTTCAAGATCGCTTGAAGTGAGATTTGAACCTTTTGGGGGGGGGGGGGGGGGGGGGGGGTGGCGAACATTAATTGTTGACGGGGAGGGGGGGCGGGGTTAGCGAACGTAAGTTGTTACCGGGCGGCCTGTAAAATGGACACAAATTAAGTATTATATCGACATCGATCGTCAGTGGTTGGCGCCAGAGCGAACTAGTAACTCATAGATATGGATCAGAGATAAATAAATTTTATCTCTGACTTTAAACTTTATCTCAGTTCAAAGTTTAAACTTATAAACTTTATCTCAGACCCTCGCCGCTTGCGTGTGCTGCAGTGACTTCGCGGGCTACCGTTGCATTGTGGGGAATGTAGTGTTTGTGGGTGCAAAACACCATCGGGCGGCTGTGGCCTGCGGGCCGGTTCTAATAGTAATTAAATATCATCCAGGGGGCCATAGATAATCAATTCGCGGGTCGGATCTGGACAGTTTATCCCCGTTTTCATGTAGTGTACCGGGATACTGCTTTTCCCGATCTTTTTGCCGTTATTTTCGTCGCTCATGCTGCTTTCAGTCTGCTCCTCTTGAACGTATATACGGAGGTAAGGCGGGAGTTTGTCAACGTCACATCAAGACGACATCAGTGATTGGTCAAATTTGCGGGAAAGTTGCGGTGATTGGCTGAAGTTGCAACACCGCCCTGAATTCGCGGGGTTTGCTTGAAGTTGCGTTGAAGTTGCAAATCGCAACATCGCAACTTTCTGGAGGGTCTGACTATTAGACCGAAATGTATCTGAGGTGCACTGTTACAACTCAATTGCAACTTAAAGGTGTGTTTTACAGTTCGAAACATACAGTGATTAAAAAGACTGATAAAAAAAAAAGATTTTTAAAGCTCAATAAAAGCCATGTGCTTGGTTTCACGATCACCAAAAAGCTGCGCTAAAGTCACCAGCTAGCTGGACAAAATATGCTTTACATATAAGATTAACAAAATATGCCCCCATACATGATTTACAAAACATGCCCTCACACAAGATTGACAAGACATGACCTCACACAAGATTTACAAAACATGACCTCATACAACATTTTAAAAACATGCTTCTCATAAGACTTACAAAACACGCATCTTTTAGAAGATTTACAAAACACACACACACACACATATATATCTTACATATATATTACTTATATATTATATATATATACAGTAAGATTGACAAAAGATAACCTCATATCAGAGAATAAATGTCAGCTTCACTTAAAGTAATTCTTGTTAATTGTCTGAGGATACACTAATCTTTTGTAGCATTTAATGTTTATCCCTGTAACGTAGCTCGCGCTACGGAGCGAGGAGACGGACACAATCGCTGAGAGGAGCGAGATTTATTAAAGGGAATACCATACTCGTCGTCAGAAAGCCAGGCAGGGTCGATCACAGGAGGGCAGTCCGAATAACAGAGGTACACAGGCATAATGGGACAGGGAACTTAAACACGACGGGGAGACACGGAGCAGGCAAAACAACACGGAAAACAGAAACACAGCGTAAACTCACGAATGCACGTACTGACGGGATGAACAAACCAACTGATAGACAAAATCACGGATGACATGACTGGGGAATGATGGGACTTATATACATAGAACCAAACTAGGGACAGGTGATGACAATGACACAGGGGCGTGGTAACAAACGAGGAATATCAAAATAAACGAGCAGGGCGGGACAAACAGGCAGGGAACACAGACATGAGGGAACCCAGAGTGACAGCTACGAGAGGGGGCGTTGCCCTACGTGACAGAACCCCCCCTCAAAGCGTGCCACTCCGGAGCACGCAAGGGCAGACAGGACAGGGACACAGACTAGGACAGGACAGGGAACTACGGCACACGGCGAGGGACAGGAACAGCAGACACAGGACAGACCAGAGGGACAGGACCGGGCCGAACAGGACATGGGGCCTGGGGCATGGCAGGGACAAAGACAGGGGAACCAGAGACGGGCCAGGAGCTGGGCCGGGGCATGGCGATACAGGCAGGGACAGGGCAAGGCACGGGAGCAGGACTGGACAGGACAGGACCGGGGACAGACACGGGAGTGGGGCCAGGGGACAGGGCAGAGGCACACACGGAGGCAAACACGGCTTGGACAACCGAGACTGGGACAGGAACAAAGTGGGTGATTACTTGGGGAACAGACACAGGGACAGGGACCTGGAGGAACTGACCAGACGCAAACACAGGGACGGGTACAAGGACACGAACAGGCACACACACAGGAACTGGGACCAACACAAATCCAGGGACAGAACACGGGAGCAAGGGGAACACGGGTACAGAGGCAGGTGTACAGGGCAGAGCAGAGGGCACATAATGTCCGGGCCCAATAGAGGGCAGCACAGTCTCTGGGGACACAGGCGCGGCCGGGCGGCGGGCAGCGGGCACAGGCGCGGCCGGGCGGCGGGCAGCGGGCACAGGCAGGGTCCGCTGGCGGGCAGCGGGCACAGGCAGGGTCCGCTGGCGGGCAGCGGGCACAGGCAGGGTCCGCTGGCGGGCAGCGGGAACAGGCAGGGTCCGCTGGCGGGCAGCGGGAACAGGCAGGGTCCGCTGGCGGGCAGCGGGAACAGGAGCCGGCGTGGACGACCTCTCCAGGGTCGCGGGGACAGGAACCGGCGTGGACGACCTCTCCAGGGTCGCGGGGACAGGAACCGGCGTGGACTGCCGACGGGCAGCGGGGACAGGAACCTGGGGTGAGGAGATGCGCTCGGGGGGCGTGTACGCCAAGCCGACGTCCTCGGGGGGCGGAGCCACCAAGCCGACGTCCTCGGGGGGCGGAGCCACCAAGCCGACGTCCTCGGGGGGCGGAGCCACCAAGCCGACGTCCTCGGGGGGCGGAGCCGCCATACTGACGTCCTCGGGGGGCGGAGCCGCCATACTGACGTCCTCGGGGGGCGGAGCCACCAAGCCGACGTCCTCGGGGGGCGGAGCCACCAAGCCGACGTCCTCGGGGGGCGGAGCCACCATACTGACGTCATCGGGGGGCGGGACCGCCAAGCCGACGTGGCTTGTACTCCCCCCCAAAAAATACTTGGGGGTGTCGCGATGTGTAGCTGGCGGGATCAGCGGCGGTAGGTCCTCCTCCTCAGGGTCCTGGGTGAGCCTGGAAGAACACACAGACACACACGCCCCTCGGTGGCTCTCTCTGCGATGGCTCCGCCTCCTCTGAGGCGTCGGGAGCTCGCAGCAGCCATTGAGAGCCGACCGAGGGTTAAGCCAAAGCTCGTCTGTGCATTCCCTCCGTCTGCCCGCTGCTTGTACCACAGGTTGCTCACCCCTGTGGCGTTCGTCAAGCAGGGCAGACTCACAGCACTCAAAAGGAGTCTCGCCGCGAAAGCCAGTAGTGAGAGACTGCGCTTTCTTCGGTCTGCGACGAGACTTCCTTGTTCCCACAGCGCCAGGGGTATTCCTGTCTCCGGCTCGTTCGCGCTGTAACACATGAGAGTTAAACTGCACGGAAGCAGCCAACAACTCGTTACAGCGACTAAACTCACCGGAGTCTCGCTCTCTCGCTGTGTCCTCGTTGGATCCGTGATTATGTAACGTAGCTCGCGCTACGGAGCGAGGAGACGGACACAATCGCTGAGAGGAGCGAGATTTATTAAAGGGAATACCATACTCGTCGTCAGAAAGCCAGGCAGGGTCGATCACAGGAGGGCAGTCCGAATAACAGAGGTACACAGGCATAATGGGACAGGGAACTTAAACACGACGGGGAGACACGGAGCAGGCAAAACAACACGGAAAACAGAAACACAGCGTAAACTCACGAATGCACGTACTGACGGGATGAACAAACCAACTGATAGACAAAATCACGGATGACACGACTGGGGAATGATGGGACTTATATACATAGAACCAAACTAGGGACAGGTGATGACAATGACACAGGGGCGTGGTAACAAACGAGGAATATCAAAATAAACGAGCAGGGTGGGACAAACAGGCAGGGAACACAGACATGAGGGAACCCAGAGTGACAACTACGAGAGGGGGCGTTGCCCTACGTGACAATCCCACTGTAAGTTTTGGGCCACATCTTAGTCAAAAATCCCCATTTACATTACAAATGGTGGGAGCTTACAACTTGGAAGTACTTACAGAGCAGTAATAGTTCCTAATCATTAGGAGACTTTGGGAAGGCAAGTGACAGGAAGCATTTTGGACAAATGAACGCCCTCCATTTGGCCAATCAGAAGCAAGCAGGCATGTGGATGTTTTCTGTGCGTATCTGGACTGAAGTTCTTCCTTTATTCCCTTCTAGGACTTGTTCTTGGACATTTTGTAAGAGGCTATGTATTATTTCCACAGGAATATACCAGGACCCAGGAGTTACTTTGATGCATTTTGAAGGACTTACTACATCATCAAGTGTTCCAAAGAGGTACACAGTCACTCCAAAATCCTGTGGGAAACATTTCCAGAAGTGTAGAGCAGATGAAGGCTCAACTCCATAATAATGCCCATGATTTAGAATGTTGACAGAAATGGCAGACTGAGACAATACCTTTTACACTTCATAATCCCAGGGTGTACAAAAGGTAGCAAGAAGATCAGTCATAAAACATCTAACTGAAGATGTGTAATAAAACATTAATTCCACCATAGCAAGATTTATCATTTTGTTGAAAAAAAAATCACATCTCTTTTTAAAGCTTTGTGGTTGAAATTTGCACAAAGACACGTGAGAGAAAAAAGTTATGACAGAACATTTATTTTATTTCTTTTCTTAAACCTAAATTCAACATACTTTTTACTGCAAATCTAACACTGAGAACACCGTCGCTATGAGGAAGGCTTATGATAGCGGCGTCAGGCTATGGACCTGCTTCTCTTCGATCATGACTGTAAAACACTTGAAGGTCAAACGGATGAGGCGACCAGAAACATCCTGTAGGAAAATCTGTTGAAATGTGAAGGTGCACCAGGACTTCAGACAACTCATGTCCAAATGGGACAATGACCTGAACCATACAGCAAAGGTCACACTACACCAGCTCAAAGCTACAAAATTCAGCGTCCTGGAACGGATCAGTTGGATCCCATCTGTGTGATGATACTGTGCAACCGTGACAGCAACTTCTCCAAGAGACTCACAGTTGTAACTGGAGTGAAATTATTTTAAAAAATGTTAAGTATGGGAAGTGAATTCTTACGTAATCAAAACTTTGATCTTTATTTCTAATTGATTTTCACATTCAAATTACAGACTGCTTTGTGTTGAGTGGTAAACATCTCAGTTAAATACAACATGAGTGCTGTAACATACACTGCCACACTGTATAAGGTTTTCTATGAACAACAACTTTGACTGCTAAACGGAAGCACCCTATTTCTCTAACCGAATATGTCTCATTAACATTATTACCCTCTTAGAATGATTTAGCATTATGTTGAAAAAAGATATTCAGGAAGATTTTTATCCCTACTTCCAGATAAAATGGTTTCTCTACTAAAAAGGTCTATTAAGCACAAGAATAAAGTCACTAGAAATGCTAGTACTGACTCTGCCTCACCTGACCAGCATTCACAAACTAGTAGGCTGCGCAGTGATAGACTGAGCCCGATTGCAATTTGCAGCTAACAAATAACCCATTTCCGGTCGTTTTAAACTCTACTTTGAAGTACTGTGTTAAATATCTATTTCTGTGTCTATTGTACACGTTTGTTTCAAATGAAAAGAACTCCCAGTTTCCTTATACGTACTCTCTTACCTGCCAAAACCTTCTCTTTTTCTATAATATTCCTAACGCAAGTAGCTAATTTTCCTGTTCCAGTTTACTTTTCCAGTTTACTGTCCAGGAAAATGTGACCGTTTGACAAAATCAGACGTCACACGGCCATATGTAGGTTTCCACCTACCGTAACGGACAAAATACCGACACAATATATTGATCGCTGAGAGCACACATATCTCGACAACGTTAATTGGGAATTGCGAAGATAGTGAAAAATCCATTCACGTCATGTTTAATTATAATGAATTACACAAGCACAAAGCTCCAGCTGCGGCGCTGTATTTTCACTCGTGTGCTTAATCTGTCTTCATTTCAGTAAAAGGAGGTGGCGATTATCAGTCTTGGATCGAGCCTCTGGAAAACCAAATGAAACGGCCTTGTTCCTGGTGCTATTATAGTGACACCGTGTCATGTGCAATCCTCAGACACACTTCACACCAAACACATCAGTTACACCCAGACAAACACAGAACTGGCTTTATCGACCTTACAGTGAGGGGTTGAATGTGGACTGTTGGTGCTAACTATAAACGGGAGGAGAGTGTGTACAAACGAGTGCTGAAGAATGAAAGGATGAAAGAGAAAGAAAGCAATCGTTTAGACGGCTAAGCCGATAGACGATGAAAATGCTATACGTTTAGAGTAACAGATATCTGAAGACTGGCGGTTCGACCTTTATACTGCACACTCACGCTAGTACATTCTTTGCTCACTTTCCATGTTCCGCACCCTCTAAATCATCTACCAGCTTCAGGCTTCACAAGGTACAAATTGTAGTCGGAGGGGAAAAGAACCCCGCCTCATTTAGACATGGAGTTATTTGATGGTGGCTTGCGTTTGGAATAAAGCATAGCTTTCTTCTGGGCAGGTGACTGTGGACCTCAACAGCTGCTCTCTTGTGAAGGAGAGAGAAAGGAGAGCGCGAACACTCGCAGCTCTTTGATACTGCAGGGAACACCAATAAATGAATCAACTGCACTGAATCTACCTGCCTTCTTTTACTTCTTGTCTGAAGACTGACCTTAAAGCACTGCATATATTCTTCCATGAGAATGAGATGGATGCAAGTTGAAGCTAACAAGGATCTTTGACCACCTCCTAAAAGCCTAGAACGAGAGAAAAAGTCATAAGGATGTATTTTGTGTTCTTGTCAACATGAGACTATACACAGCCAACTCTCAAATTGTGCACTTTTCTATCAAGGTGACTATTAAAACTCTCGTGCTTCTTTATTACGGAGGCCTATCTGGTTCTGTATTTTTTAAACAAAGTCAAAGTCAAATTTGTAGCGAATTTGTAGCGTTTAATTATGGATTATGAACGGGGGTACCATCCTGATTGCTCAGGAACCAATATTGTGATAACAGAAATAGGTGGAATATGGTTCAGTCTCCTTACCAAAGGGTTAAAGTCAGTATTTACCAAACTAAAACGTCTAAAATAAACGTCACTACTGCACTACACACATATGTCTTTGGCATAGTTCTCACCCTCAGGGAAGTTAGATTTGATTTACAACTTCACACTAAAAACAACAATGATAGCTCTTCTTACATTTAAGATTTCAGCATTATTTTTATTTATCAACATTAAGTCCACATAACAAGAACTGATCTAAAATCAATCTTTTTTTGCTGCTTCATTTATTAATAAAAAAAAACAAGCAAAACCCCAGAACACAATCATTTAGATTTTTCTTTATTTATTCCTCAAATGGCTTATATGTACGCAGACCACAAATGAGGATGCTTTTCATGTAAATCAGTGAATCAGTGGATAAATTAATGTATGTTATTCCATTTTATTGGAATTTTGCTGATGAAGCATAATCGTTAAACGGTGCAGACGTGGCATCATTACCTAGCCTTGCTGTGAGGGCCCAACACAACGGTTTACTTGGTCAACACGATCTGTTCAGACTTCTTTCTCAATAACTAAGTTATGAATGAAACTAAAGGGGGTGTTTTGTCTTTTTTAAATTAGGTGTAGCAAGAAAAGAGGCCTGTTCAGAGAGCTGTTCAACAGACGGCATCAGAACACCGCAGCTCTTGGGAACAAGGTAAACACTGTCAAATTATTAGCCACTGCAACTAAACAAAGACATGTGTTGTGTTTTAGCCCTGGGGTTTGCAGGGGGAGGTCTTAGGTGGAGTCAGTGTTTGCATAGTCTGTGTGTGTGTGTGTGTGCTGGTGTGTTCATGTGCTTGTGTGTCTTTGTGGTTTACTGAGGTGTGGTGTACATGATTATGTGTGTGAGCTAGTGAGGGTTTTCTTACTCTCTTCCAGTCCAAAGATTCAAAATTTAATCCCAGCCACAAGTGATAGGCCTATCATAACTTCAGGGTACAATGCAAACCACAAAGTGGACACAAAGGGCAAAATGGGGAACTACCTGTTTCTACGTACATTGTTATGGGAGTTCTCTTCAAGGTTGCTGTGAATGTATTATTTCTTAAATTTTCATCACATTGTACATAAAGTACATGATGCATGCTTTACCATATATGTCTTTCTTTTTCTGCCCTATGTGTTTGTGTATGTTTCAGTATAGCTATTTTTGGTCCTATTGCCATTATTTACGTGTTAACTAGCCATATTTATCTGAGTTAAAGGGTGTTTATTCCACACTTTGGTGTTAGTGTGCACGTTTGTGTGAGACTGCTAGTCCATATGCTCTCTGTGCTCTGATATTAACCCCAAATACAAACACCTCCCAGTCATGCAGCACTGACAGACATTACACAGATCAGAAAAGCATCAGAAAAGTACTAGATATGACAAATATGATCAGTTTGACTTAATTGGTGGAATGAGCATTTATTGCTGTATTTATTATACAGTGAATTTGCACAGGCAGTCATAATTACATAAAATGCTTATGAGAGATTATGATACAGCTGTCTATTTCTAATAAAATACAAACATTTTGTTTAGGCCTATGTGTCACCTGAGATTATTTTTTTATTAAATAAATAAATAATAAGTTATTAGGGTTCTATACTTGATTAGCTGTACACCATCCCACTTCCTTAACCTAACTTAACAAAATTATTTGTTGGGTCTTTAAACCAAGATACTTGAATTACCACTGCTCAATTCAGGACAGCTTAGACCTGCCACATTGCATTTGGTGGCACAGTGGGTGGGACTATGCAAATGAGGCCACTCAGTCCCATATAGGCTGTTGTGAGCATCAGCGTCCAGATCACAGAACCTCCAGAACCACAACAAGAGGACATTTACCACACTACACTTATTACTGAAAGGACTTTCCTATTCCTTTTTGATTCTTTGCCAGCATTTGATGTTTTTTTTTCTTTTCTTTTCTTTTTTTTTTATTGATCAAGTCAGATCCGCAGGAACTTAGGTGTGACAACTCTGATGGGTAGAGCCAATTTAAGATTTTCTATTTTTCCGAGTGCTGTTCGTCAACCATAGCTTTTTGATTACTTTTGTACTTTTTGGCATAAATTTCTGTTTATCAAGAGAGGCTCCAGCTCCTCAGGTTTTCATGCTTTTCTCATCTTTGATGAATTCGTCACTTCAGTGAAGATGCTCTGGTCCGGCTTCTTCTACCCGCTCATTATCCTGGGTGCTGGTGTGGCTGTGACAAATGGGTTTGGTGCTTTCCAGCCCAGAGCCAGTCAATTCAGCCTCTTTAAATCAGGACCCAGTCCTCACTACAGCCCTGGGAAACCTACTGCCAGACACAAGTGAGTATCATTGCTTCTTTGTGCCAACATAGCGGGTTAGCTAAAGTAAGGTGAGAACCCAGAGGACTGGACACATGCAAGTAGGTCTGTCAACACAGACTGATGTAGTCTTGGGGTCCTGATTAATATATATTAAAAATGTTTGATTTTCTTCAGCAATTGTACTTTGACTATTTGGTAGGCATCGATTTCATTATTATTACTTTAATTATTATTACAAAATAATAATATATATGTAATAATAATATGTAATGCTAGCATTAAAATTAAAATACATTTTAATTAAAGTAAAAAAAAGCTTTCATTAAAAAAAATTTTTATTTCTCCTAAAGAAATAATCCATATGATAATTACATTAAGAAGGCATTTAAAACAAGTTATGTTAAATGCATATCTTAATATTTAATGTGATGTGCTGCATGGAAAATGTAAAAGTAACATGTTAAAATATTAATGCAGTGAGAAGCAGAGAAGATTATAGAAGATGAACAGTGGATCTTAACCCAAGCTTACTCTCTCTCTCTCTCTCTAAAGGAACCACTGTGCATATGTAGTGGAAAAAAGCATGTCATACACTGTTCAGGATGGGGCTGCTCCCTACGTGAAGGCAGAGTACCACAAGTGTGGCTGGAAGCAGAAATGTCCAGCTCTAATGTAAGTACTACCGTACTACACTGAGGTGTGATTCATTTAACTTTAATGGAAGTACTACTGTACTACCCTGAGGTGTGATTCATTTAACTTTTCATTTAACACTTAATTTATTTTTTGCAATGTTGTTTATTAAATTACTTGATTTACTCACATTAGAATGTTTTGCTTTCTGCCCTCATAGGTACCGTATGTTTTACAAGCCAATGTATAAAGTGGCTTACAAGACAATTACTGAGTTGGAATGGAGATGTTGTCCCGGGTTCACTGGAGTTGATTGTAATATTGAACCTGCAGCATATGGAATGAAGGCAATGCCCCCATTTAAAGGCCCTATGCCTTCCTATAAAGGCCCTATGCCATCTTATAAAGGCCCAGTGCCATCTTATAAAGGCCCTATGACATCGTTCAAGGGCCCCATGCCTGCCTTCAAAGGTCTTACACCACCTTATAACAGTCTACAGACTCCTTATAAAGGAATCATGCCCTCACATAAGGAACCAGTGTCTTTATTTAAGGGCCCAATGATCCATCCCAACTACAGACAAAACCACTGGAATCAACCCCAGGTACCACCCAACAGAATGGGTGGCTATCCAAGCCCAAATATCGGCCCCTCCTATCCAGAAACCTCATTTGAGCCTTATCCAGATCACGAGGATGCCGAATCAGTTCATCCGGATGCAGTGCCAGAACCCCACAATCCTCTGACCGATGATCAAGATCCTGGGCATGATCCCATTCCAGATGATCACCAGCCGATAACAGACTACCAGGATCCTGTGCCAGATACCCAGGGTTCAAATCCACAGCATCCAGGCACTGAGTCAGTTCTTGAGACACAGGCGCCCTCTGGTGACAGGGAGCGAAACCACGGTGAGACAGGCTGGCTTTTTCACAAGCAAAATATAAAGTTTAAATACTTTACGTATTAAATTGTCTGGCATCTCAATTTAACAGCTCATGCATTGAGAGTTGGAAATATTTTTCAGATAATATTCAATATTCTCTTGCAGTATAAAAAATTTATATTCAGTCTGAATATATCAAGATTGCATTAAAGATGCTACATTTAAAGTCTTGTTTAGATCAAATGATGTTAATCCTAAAAGAAAATCTACTAGATACTGATCTTCCTCAATGCATTCCTTCTCTGATCCTAGATACTGAAGGGGACGGTGTCACAGTTGAACGCCTGAATCGGATGGACGAGGAAGTTCAGCGCCTCTCGCTTGGCCTTGAGACTCTACGGGGGAAAGTGACAGGATTAGAAGACCACCTGCGTGCCGCGCTCCGGGAGGATGCCAACCGAATGCTCTCCGCCCTCCTCTCGGCAGCTCCGCCCCCGGTTATTGCTCCACCCCTCGACTCCACTGTCGCTTTTGGGGACCTGCCAGGCGGAGCGCCTGAGATGGAGCACTCCGACGTGGCGGGCCAGCTCCCACGGCTGGGCGAGCTGACGGAGAAGGTGTCGGAGCTGCACACCGAGCTACGAGCTAAGGACACAGAGCTGGCTGAGCTGAGAGGGAAGGTCCTGGAACATGACGGAGCCCTGCAGAGGCTGGCTGGAGGCTGGGGCAACTTCACGGACTCACGGCTGGATCTGGAGACACTAGTGGGAGCGAAGCTTAGCCAGGCCCGTGTGGCCATCCTAGGAGGCTTTGAGAAGCGCGTGGAGAGCGCGGAGGAGCGCTGCGAGAGCCGAGCAATGGAGGTGCGTCTCCGGTGCAAGCAGGAGCTAAAGGAGGGCCGGGTGCAGCTGGAGCAGGAACTGAATGGTATTGAGGCAGACTTGAGGAAGGAGCTCGGAGAATTACGTGCCCAGCTTCGAGGACTTGAGCCTGGAGAGGCCTGCTGCATCGCAGTGTCGGGTGTGACTGAAAGGGTGGTTCTGTTGGAGCAGTCGATGGACGGCTTGAACCAGTCCCAAGTGTACCTTCGGGCCGAGCTGGGTGGTCACAAGGACCATGTGGACGGCATGCTGGAGGGCAGGCTAGGCTACGTGGAAGAACAGCTGAGCCTGATAGGAAAACATCAGGGAGGTGTTGTCCCTGAAACGGCTAATGTCAGCCTTGACGCCTGCCTTGAGGACAAGATGAAGGCTCTTGAAAGTCGTCTGTTTGCTGCAGTGGAGGAACTTAGCAATGCAACAGCCCCAGCTCTGCTGGAAGGCCAGTCTGTACCTACATTAGAAACCGAAGTGGAGTCTCTTAGGAAAAGGCTAGAGGTGGACATGGACCGCGTGCAGAAGCACCTTAGCTCTTTGGAGCTGCTTTGCACTTCTTCTTGTACCTCACAACCAGTTCTGACAGGATATGACACAACACACAAGCAAGAAGAAACCAAAAACCACAGCAACCTTCACAGGAAACTCGATGCGCAGGTGGAAAGGTTGGATCATTTGAATGCCACTCTCAACTCTCTGCTTACCCAGCTAGCTGAGACGAAAGCTGAGGAGGGGCTTCAGGGCGAGGTGACGTTGCTCAAGGTGAGCGTGCACTCCGTCACCCGTGCCCTCCATGGCCTGAAAGACTCTGTCGGGAACATTGTGCGGGAAGTGGGGCGAGCCAACGTCACCTGGCAGGAGCGTGAGGAGCGGCTGGCGCAGCAGGTTAAAGGTGTGGTGCACCTGGTGGGTCGGCAGGCCTCCATGCTGGGCACGGGGGAGAGGAAGCTGACCAGACTGAAGGGTGAGTTGCAGGATCTGCGTCGTAGGCTGGGTACGGAACTGCAGGGCTGTCGCTCTACTGCCATGGGTGTCCGGAAGGAGGTGACCGAGGTCGGAGGCCGAGTAGCCCGGGTGGAGGATCAGTGCAGCGGCTTGGCACGACTGGCCGAAGATTTAGAGCTGATCCGAGGAGAACTGGAGAAACACATGGATGGGTACTTGTCCCAGGTCAACAGCACCCTTGTCAATCATTCCCTCCAGCTAACCGAGCTTAGAAATGGATTTAAAAACTGCACCGTCGTGTCTGAGCTGACAAATACAACAGACTTCACAGCAACTCAGCTATGGGAAGAACCACACATACCTGGATCAGCATATCCAAGAGGAGACCAGTTTATAGAGACCACACAGGTGAAAGATGTTCAGGAACTCAACCACACTCCATAGAATGGCCCAGCGTTTCTTAAAATGACTGATCCACTAGAGGGCCAAGCAGTGTTTACCTAAGACAGTGTTTACTTAATTATGTTGACCCATTTTATGGGTTGAAGACCATTAGAAGGGATTTTTTCAATGTCGTTTTGGGTATATATTAGGGTTTATACATTTTTGTACTGATTAAATTGTATTAGCGTGTTTGTTAATGATAAACAGACACATTTGTATTTGTGACTGTGTGCGTTGAATCTTTTCCCTTTGTATTGTTTTTATACTCCTGGAGTCACCTATAATGACTAAAGATATTTTCCTCTGAATCTGTTTGTATTAAAAAGTAAAAAGTACTTTCATTCAATGATGATCAACTCTTTATCTTAAATGTATCTTAATATTAAATGTATCTTATCTTTAAATCATATGGTTATAACATTATATAAATCATACACAGTGACACAGAAATAGCCGTAAGTAGCAAAAGTTGTCTTCCAACATTTTTATTTATAAATGAAAGCTCATAAAAATGTATATGGACATATTACAGCAAACATATTCATCTGTCAGAACAACTCCAGTGACATCTCTCAACGCCTGGGTAACAATTCTCCATATAACAGCATATAACTACTAATTACAGATTTTGCTCACTAAACCCAGTAAAATAATTACATACATAACACACCAAAGAAGAAAAAATACTAGTCACTTCTGACAGAACTTTGAATTTAACTCCATTTAGATGAATTATATGACTATCGCATCAACATATCCTTTTCAGTTTGTCATGGAATATGCTTTTAATCCCATTGGACGTAAGACTGGCGACACGGGTGAGCTGCATTTAGTGTGGCACCATATTCGTGTGTGAGCTTTCGTGGTAAGCATTCTTATATATGCGTTGAAATGATAAGATTATATTTGTGCATGCTATGCATTTCATTTTTTAAGAAATGAAAAAGAAATACAACTTCTGTAGTACAGATTTGAATACTGCAGTCTGCCTTGTAACATTATATCCCAGGCACTGTGAAAGGGGGAAGAGGGGGAGGGGGGAGGAGGGAGGAAGTGACATATCAGAAGAAGAACATATAACTACTAATTACAGATTTTGCTCTCTAAACACAGTAGAATCATTAGATACATGCATTAGGTACATTCACTCCTACATCATTATTTACATCTTGCACAGAAGTTTTGGAGGTTTCAAACTTTTCAAACTGTTCATTCTAGCAACATCAAATGGTTTGATATTGCTGGACACAGCAACTCGTCATGCTAACACACCAAAGAAGAAAAAATACTAGTCAATTCTGACAGAACTTTGAATTTAACTCAGCCATTAAGATGAATTATATGACTATCGCATCAACATATCCTTTTCCGTTTGTCATGGAATATGCTTTTAATCCGATTGTACATAAGACTGGCAACACGGGTGAGCTGCATTTAGTGTGGCACCAATCCCAGAGGCAGGCATTCAGACTCTGGTGGGTTACATTCGGTCTCTGGTGGGTTACATTCGGACTCTGGTGGGTGACTGTTTCTGTTTTGGGAGCATGTTCTAGATTTTGCTAGTTTAAACAAAGGTAAAAGCAAGAAGGAAAGGAAAAATAAATTGTTTACCCAAAATTACAGGCTGTGACGTACTACTCTTGATTCCCAGGACGATGAGGTAAGTATCATAGCCATACAGCAGAGCTGCCAGAATGCCAAAAACCTGCAAGACAGGCATACCCTATAACATTACAACTTTACCCCAAAACATTACAACTTTACTCCACTACATTACCCCTCAGCATTACAATACTATCCCACATTAGAGCAGGGTTGCCAACTTTTCAAGATCGCTTGGAGTGAGATTTGAATCTGGAGGAGGTGGCGAGTGTAAATTGTTTACGACGGGGGGGGGGGGGGGCTGGCGAACGTAAAGTGTTACGGGGGGGGGTGTAAAATGGACACAAATTAAGTATTATATCGCGATCGATCGATCGCCAGTGGTTGGCGCCAGAGCGAACTAGTAACTCATTGAATCGTAGATGTGGATCAGAGGTAAATTTTTCGGCTTGAGAAATCGGACGTGTGGCGTGTGAAGACGGCCAAATGCGTGTGTTGGCAAACCTGTTAGAGCATAACCCATTAGATTAAAAATATTTTACCTAGAACATCCATTTTAGTCAGGTGTGTCAAAACTTTTGACTGGTAGTATATGTGTGTGTATGTGAGCGTGTGTGTGTGTGTGTGTGTGTGTGTGTGTGAATATCCTTTACTTTTTCACAAACACAAAGAGGCCCAGAGGCTGCATATGCACACACTCACCCCTCCAGTGCGTTGTGGAGTGTCTGACCAATGAGACGCCACACAAATTAGAGATGTGATCATGAAGATCAAACAGCTGGTCAGTGCTCGAAAAAAGTCCTAGATAACAATACATAAGACTTAGCTGAAGTTGTTCAGCATAGCTCAGCTACTGATATCAGCTTGTAAAGAAGATGAAAGTGTGTTCAGTGTATGGTGCACAAATGTAGGTTTACAAGCTTCTTATACCGTCCATATGAAGCTGATGAATACGATTCTTTTCTGTAAATCCAGGCTTAAAATAATGAAGAATATGAGCGAGGAGACCATCTCAAAAATGGCCACTATAATGAATCTCCCATAATCTGAGACAGCATAGCAGATTACGATGATGATACATAGGATCTAGGTGTGAGAGAGAGAGAGAGAGAGAGAGAGAGAGAGAGAGAGAAAGGCCAAAGCCTCGTCAATGTTTCCAATCACATGATTTATTACATTTCATCATTTTCCCCATCATTCTCCCTTCCACCTACATGTTGAAAGTGTGCGGTTTTGGTTTAGAGCGTTCTGGAATGAGTGTGGCTTCGTTGCTGTGCTCATTTAAGAGACCTAACTGAAGTGTGTTAGTAGTCATATTCCTGTATGAGCTTTCGTGGTAAGTATTCTTATATATGCATTGAAATGTTAAGATTATATTTGTGCATGCTGCGCATTTGGTTGATGATGCAATGGTGACAATCTCTAAAAATGGGGAAGTGTGCCCTCCTGTTTACATGGTCTGTAGTTTCATTCACTGTAAAATGGCATCACTGATTGGAATCTATTTATATATTTTCCAGAAGAGCCTAATGCCCTACTGCCTACTAACTTGACTGTGGCAGGAAACCCACACATATCGCATCGATATTGTTTTGTAGATTGGGGCAGTCATGGTCCTGTGGTCTTGTGACCAGGGCGTCGTGGGTTCTATTCCCAAGACTGAGGCCATGACTGAGGTGCCCTTGAGCGAGGCATCTAACCCCAACTGCTCCCCGGGCTTGGGCTTGGGCTGCCCACCACTCTGGGCATGTGTGCACCACAGCCCCCTAGTAATCACTAGTGTGTGTGTGTGTGTGTGTGTGTGTGTGTGTGTGTGTGTGTGTGTGTGTGTCTAACTACACAGATGGGTAAATGCAGATAACAAATTTTGATTGCGGTGAAAAATCACAATTGACAAATATGGTACATTTCACATTTCAAACAAAAAGGGTTAATTTGAGAACCGGCTGGGGAGCCGCATGAAACCAGGCAAAGAGCCGCATGCGGCTCGCGAGCCGCGGGTTGGCCACCCCTGGTGTAGGCAAAGCTTACAGTATGACCATAGGTGAGACTTGGAATGTAGACCAGTAAAAACCCTTCACCACAACGATCCGTTACAGCGTTCGCGACACTGCAGAGGCTGCACCGATCTGCCTGTCACCCACCTGTGTTGTGCTCACTGTCCTCACCTGAGCGCCTCTTTTCACCTGTCCCTCGTCCCCTTGTCTGTGTTTGTATTCAAGTCCTGTTTTCTGTTCAGCTTTTGTTGCATCATTAGTCTTCCACACTAAGTGTTGCTGTATTTATCTTATAGTCATCATAGTCAGACTCATAATCTTAAGGTCTTGTTGTCCTGTCCTGCTTTCCCTATTTGTCTTGTGTGATGGTGCAAGTTAGCCCATCACCGAAACATGGACACAAACTTCTGATACAAAGGGAGTTACTTATCCCAGCAGGGATGGATCCACCTGCAGGGGTGACGAGACTCCCTAGTATATAGTCAAGCTTTTAAAATATAATTAAAACACATTATGGTTGGGACAGTTGTTGGGGGCACTATATATGTATGTATATGTATATGTTTATGTATTTGTATCTGTGATGTGTTTTATGTCGAGTCTGTAGGACGTCATCCCTTGTGGGGGAAGTTGGTTTAGCCGGGGGCAGGGCTATAAGTATAAAAAGCCTAGACAGGTGTATGGGGAGATTCCTCCTTGCTCATGGTGTGACTTGCCATCACCTACAACCTGTGCCTGTTAAAGAGGACTACGGTTAGCTGCCGGTAACCGTGTATGTATTATTGAATAATAACGTCGATCATGTAGTGGAAACCTACTCTGGTACAAACTGAACAACCCTCGTTGTGGAGTGTGTACTGTCTGATTCGTCTGCAATTGTGAAGTAAGAGAACAAAACACAGTGCACAGTATTGCTGGAGTACTCCTCTTAATACCATCCACCTCCATAATCCACACCCACCCTTGCAGTTTGGCTACCCGGTCATGTGTAACTCCCGGGGTATTGTCATTAAGCGATACTAAACCGTCACATCTTGTTCTTCCATTTTCTGTTTTTGGATCTTGCCTATACCCTTTATTGGTTATTTTGAAGATGCTTAGTTTAAATTTCTTCTGCCTTTGATGTCTGCATTTGGGTCGTCACTCTGAAAACCTGACATTATGTGTATGTGATAAAATAAAAAATATGTGGCTGTCACATTTACATTTACCCTCCGGTAAATGTCTTTATTGCGGCCGGGCTGATCACAGAATCGCAGAGTGTCCCGAGTTACAGGGAAAAGGGCAGACCCGTCGGTGAACGGGGTTGCACCGACGGGTCATGGCGCTTATTTCCCCGCCTGCGGTCTGATGCCCCACGTAGTGGTCTCGTGGAGGGGTTCAGACGAACACCGGGTTTTAGCTCTCGTTGACTCTGGGGCTACTGGCAATTTCATTGACTCCGCCCTCGTAGCCTCTCTCTCCATACCTCTGGTTCCTTTAGAAAAACCCCTCTCGGTGTCTGCTGTGGATGGCAGGTTGCTCACTTCAGGGGATATAACCCACCAAACCGTCCCTCTAACAGTGACGATAGGGAACCATCATGAAACCCTCACCCCTTATGTAATCGCTGCGCCCAAACTGCAGCTGATTTTGGGGTTTCCCTGGCTCCAACGCCACAACCCTGACATTGATTGGCTCAATTTATCTATCAACCGTTGGAGCAAAGTGTGCGAACAGTCGTGCTTGGCGCCCCACTGCAGTAAACCCGGGGAAAGCCAAGAAAAAATAGCAGGCTTGGAGAAAGTCCCTGCTGTTTACCATGACCTTAAAGACGTTTTTAGCAAGCGCAAAGCAGGCTTCCTACCCCCGCATAGAGCCTGCGACATTGCCATCAACCTCTTACCTGGTACCACTCCCCCTAGGGGTCGTTTGTTTTCCTTGGCGTTGCCTGAACGCAAGGCTATGGAGTCCTACATTCAGGAAGCGCTCGCTGCTGGTACCATCCGTCCCTCTACCTCTCCCGCAGGTGCCGGGTTCTTCTTTGTAGGGAAAAAGGATGGGGGCCTTCGCCCTTGCATAGATTACAGGGGACTAAATAAGATCACCATCAAAGACCGCCACCCCTTGCCGCTCATGTCCTCCGCCTTCGAGGCCCTTCAACGGGCGACGGTCTTCACTAAGTTAGACCTTAGAAGTGCGTACAATCTGTTGCGAGTCAGAGAAGGCGACGAATGGAAAACCGCCTTCAATACACCCTCTGGGCATTACGAGTATTTAGTCATGCCGTTTGGGCTCATGAACGCACCCGCGGCTTTCCAGCGGTTCGTAAACGGTGTCCTTAGAGAGGCTCTAGATGATTACGCCTACGTCTACCTTGACGATATTTTAATATATAGCTGTACCGTTCAAGAACACCAGCAACACGTACGCCGCGTCCTCCAGTTGTTACTAGAGAACCATCTCTATGTAAAACTGGAGAAGTCCCTGTTCCACGTCTCCGAGGTAGCCTTCTTGGGGTTCATCATTGCCAAGGGTCAACTGGCTATGGAACCCGCCAAGATCAAAGCTGTAACTCAATGGCCCGTGCCCACGTCCGTTCGTTTAGTCCAACGCTTCCTGGGATTTGCCGATTTTTACAGGCGGTTTATTAGGGGTTTTGGCTCTCTTGCTGCTCCGCTCTCGGCCCTCACTAGCAAGAAATTGGGGAAGTTCACCTGGACCCCGGAAGCCCAGAAGGCGTTTGAGACACTGAAGGGTCTTTTTACCAGTGCTCCGGTGCTACGGGTTCCTGATCCTGAGCTCCCTTTCATTGTCGAAACCGACGCCTCTGATTTGGGCGTTGGGGCTGTTCTCTCACAGAGGGTCGGGGACCCTCCTAAGCTGCATCCCTGCGCCTATTTTTCGCACCGGTTCACCCCTACGGAGAGGCGGTACGACGTAGGGGACAAAGAACTCCTGGCCGTTAAAATGGCTTTAGAGGAGTGGCGGCACTGGCTGGAGGGAGCCCGCCACCCTTTCCTGGTCTGGTCGGACCACAAAAACCTGACATATCTCCAGCAGGCCAAGCGCCTCAATGCCAGACAGGCCAGATGGGCTCTGTTTTTTAGTCGCTTTGATTTTACTTTGTCATACCCTCCCGGCTCTAAGAACACGAAGCCCGACGCTTTGTCTCGTCAGTGGGAGCCGCCTCTCATTGACAGTCCGCCTGAAACTGTGCTTCCCCCAGGAGTAGTTGTTGCACCCATCCGGTGGGGAATCGAAAAGACAGTTCAGGACGAACTCGCCAACGAACCCGGCCCTAGCGGTGTTCCTCCTGGCTGTCTCTATGTTCCCTCGACCGCCCGGCGTAAGGTTCTCTTGTGGGGACACACCGAACGATACGCGGCACACCCCGGTGCTAGGCGGACCACCGAACTAATAAAGAGAAGGTTTTGGTGGCCCGCAATGGATCAGGAGATCCGTGACTTCGTGGCCTCCTGCGAGGTGTGTAACCGAAGCAAGGCGCCTCGTAGCAAGCCCAGGGGGCTGTTGCGTCCTTTACCCACGCCCTCCAGACCGTGGTCTCATGTCGCCTTAGACTTCGTCACCGGGCTTCCGTCTTCTAAGGGGTTAACCACCATTCTAGTAGTTGTCGACAGATTCTCTAAATTCAGCAAGTTCATCGGTCTGCCCAAGCTGCCCTCCGCCCGGGAGACCGCGTCTCTCTTGCTGCTTCACATCGTCCGCAACTATGGGTTTCCTCAAGACGTGGTGTCCGATAGAGGACCCCAGTTCGCTAGCAGCTTTTGGAAAGCATTCCTGACCCTCCTCGGCGCTTCCGCTAGCCTGTCTTCAGGTTTCCACCCCCAGTCTAACGGTCAGACCGAGCGTGTTAACCAGGACCTGGAGCAGACCCTCAGGTGCCTGGCATCCGCTAACCCTGCATCCTGGGCCGACCACCTGTTGTGGGCTGAGTACGCCCACAACACGCTGTGGCATTCGGCTCTGGGCATGTCGCCCTTTGAGTGCTTATTCGGGTATGCCCCTCCGCTGTTTGCCGATCACGAGCAGGCCGTGGCTGTGCCTTCCGCTAGGGCTCAGTTCCGGCGCTGCCGCAAGGCTTGGTCGCGTGCCCGCTCGGCCCTGTTGAAGGCCTCCTCTGCCTATTGCCGCAGCGCCAACAGGCATCGTCACCCGGCGCTGTCTTTTCGTCCTGGTCAGCGGGTGTGGTTGGCGGCGGGTAACTTGCCGGTTCGGGGTGGCACCACGAAACTGGCTCCTCGCTTCCTGGGCCCGTTTAAGGTCGACCGTCGAATCAACCCGGTCACCTACCGTTTGGTCCTCCCTCCGTCCATGCGTGTCCACCCGGTGTTTCACGTGTCCCTTCTCCGGCCGTACTTGTGTGGTTCTTCTCCCGCCCCGGCTCCTCCTGCGCCTCGTATGGTTGGTGGGGGTCCGGTTTATACGGTGCGGCGTCTTTTGGACATCCGTCGGGTCAGGGGGCGGGACCAATTCCTGGTGGATTGGGAGGGTTACGGGCCTGAGGAGCGGTCTTGGGTTCCCAGGGCTCGCATCCTGGATCCTTCTCTGATTGCTGCCTTCTATCGCGACAGGGCTGTTGCCCTGGGCCCGCGAGGTCTCGGGCCTAGAGGGGGGGATTCTGTCAGGGTTGGACCCAGGACAGTTCCTCCGGTCGCCACAAGGAGGAGCCCGCGAGCTAGACCTGGGGGCAATCAGGCACAATAGGCTGCAGGTGTTTGCAGCCTACTTAAGGCGAGCAACTTCAGCAGTCCTTTGCTGAAGTTGTTAGTTGTATTCACACTCGCAGCCTAAGCCAGTTACTCTTGCCTTTGTGCAGTAGCTACGTTTCTCTGTTTACTTCTGTTTCTCCCCTGAGTGTTCTCAGGTTTTGTCTCTCGTACTTTCTGTTTGTTTCTTCCCTCTCTGTTCTATGTCGGTTTGTCTACCAGTGTTCTGGTGGACAGGCTGACAGGTAATCTGGTAGAAGCTTAGGTCTTGCCTACCTAAGCTTCATCTATTTTATTTCTCCTTTTGACATGTTGAGCCGTTCTCCATGTGATTTTCGTTTTCCTGTTTTTTCTTAAGACGCGTTGTATTCCCTTCCACGTGTTTTTGTTTACTTACCTGGTCTATACTCACGTCGAGTTTCTCCGTGTAGTTCTTCTGTTGTTCCCTCTGGGTTTTTTGTTTTCGTTTTCCCGCTGTCGCGGAGGTTTCAGTTTGGCTGTTTTTTGCCTTTTGCTTTTAGTGGGTTTGCACTTGAGTCCTACACTCCTCGAAACCAGCGCGACACCACTGTGTTCGGGGGTGCCTCGTTACAGTGGCAAAAACCAAATAAATGGCCCCACTCACTACTAAAGTAACTACTAGTTATTATTGGATTATGTTACTTTATTTTATATCACATTTGGATGAAGGGGTCATTTTGACCCATGTGTGTAAATTCAATGTACTATTATAGAAACAATTTTTGTTCAATAAGTATTAAAGTACAAATGAAAATAATGATCAGCAGTGATCAAAAACAAGATATTTAATGAATACTTGGAATATTCCATCATAAAAGGAATAGATTCAAAAGACAGAATACAGAAAACCCTACCAGCATTATTTGACACTGGATATGAATGTGGGTCATTTTTATCCATGTTGTGCATTAGAGGGTGTACGCATATGTTGCGCATCAAAGGGCAGGCAACACAACAATAACGTGCCAAAAAAGTTAACAAAACTGAACTGAACTGAACTTCAAAAGTCAAACAGAGCAGAGAACAATGTTATAAAATGTTCTAAAGAGCAAAAGAGTCAAGGAATAACGAAAAAGAAGGTAATAAGAAAACCAGGGCCGACGCCACTGGGGGGGCGAATGGGGGCGTCGCCCCCTCAGGCGAGATGTCCCGCCCCCTCAATGTAAATAATAAGACCCATTTATTTTACAGCAATCGCAACATGGCACCCCCTCGGCCGCTCAACAATCGTTACACTCCACCCCCCGCTCAACAAACAACTTACGTTCGCCACCCCCACCCCCCGCTCAACAACTTACGTTCGCCTCCCCGAAATTTTCTGACGCCCCCTCACTGTATATGTTCTGGCGCCGGCCCTGAAGAAAACCCATGACAAACGTCTATTATGGCAGAACTATCACAGGCATATTATGACTATGCAATGTTTGAAACCCTCTGAGATCTGCCGTGTACAAGATTTACAGTCGTTAGTAAAAACGACTGTTAATTCTATCCACAAGCTGACGAGATTTATGCCTTTGATTATGAACAGCAAAATATGATGGCAGAAAAAAATGTCTCTACCATCAAACAAGTCATAACAAGCGAATAAAGTTCAACTAACGCTAGCTAGCTTGTTTCAGTAAGAACCATAGTGTAACCTAGTTTACCGGGTTCGCATAATAACCTTTATAGTAGGGGTGCACGATATGGACTAGAATTGCGATGTGCGATAACGTTGTTGGATATCCCGATATCGATGTGAACCACGATAAATTAAGATTAAAATACAGAAATGTAGTGTCTCTCTGAACAGCAGCACGTTAATTTGTTTTGTTTTTTACTGTGTAATGAATCCAGAATAATTCCAAATATTTTGCAGGTTTATTCAACAATAGATTCAATCTAGGTTTATACTTTCACGAGTGAGCGACTCTGCACACCTCGTTAACCTCCGGCGGAAGCGTTTAATCTTGCCGTGTCACATTCTTTGCAGTGTTGTCCGAAACGATATGTAGGCCTAGTAGTATAAAAAAAACACCCCTCAAATACAGGGGAATGAACTTTTACCTGACCAATTTTAATGTTGCTTTGTGTTTCAGGTTTGAAAAGTGCTGGAATTTAGGCTAAAGTATTTGAAAAGGCTTGAAATTGTAACTACTTCGTTGCACAACAAATATCTGTCTGACTGAACAATTCTCTTGTATTACGTTAACAAATACGAGCCTCTTGTAATTCCAGGACGAAACATGAGAGAACGTGAAGACGTTAAGATTGGGCGTTTTGAAAATAAATATCCATTAAATAATGTGATAAAAAAGCGAATTATTTCGAATCATTTAGAGTATATGTATAAATATTTAATTCAATAACGTGCTGGGAATTATTGAAATGGACCTTGAAAGTGACATACAAGTGCTTGAATTCCACCTTGTATAGGTGTATGAACCCTGCAAACATGACTGTTCTCATAGCGCCGAGACGCAGCGCGCGCGAACTTTAAATAAATAATAACATTAAATAATGTGATAAAAAAGCGAATTATTTCGAATCATTAGAGTATATGTATAAATATTTAATTCAATAACGTGCTGGGAATTATTGAAATGGACCTTGAAAGTGACATACAAGTGCTTGAATTCCACCTTGTATAGGTGTATGAACCCTGCAAACATGACTGTTCTCATTGCGCCGAGACGCGGCGCGCGCGAACTTTAAATAAATAATAACATTAAATAATGTGATAAAAAAGCGAATTATTTCGAATCATTAGAGTATATGTATAAATATTTAATTCAATAACGTGCTGGGAATTATTGAAATGGACCTTGAAAGTGACATACAAGTGCTTGAATTCCACCTTGTATAGGTGTATGAACCCTGCAAACATGACTGTTCTCATTGCGCCGAGAAAAGAACGTACAAAATTCGAGAGGTGCACGACCTCGTGAATCGACAGCGCGCGAGGCAATTGCACACGGGCGAAGCCACCGCGATTACGTTATTTTCGCCTCCCGGACCCTCGCGCCGCATCAAGTGTAAACCAGGCTTAAACCAAATCGCGTGTCTGATGAGCGTGTTCACCCCACTCCAGGGTTGCCAGGTCCTACAAAAGTTTTCCGCACAAAATCTGCGAGTGTAAGTTGTCGGCGGGGGGGGGGGGGGGGGGTGTTGCGAGTGTGAACTGGAGACAAATTAAGTATTATATCGCGATCGATTCTTAGTGTTGACTTGTAACTTCCGCAGTAGCCCAACTCAAAAGTAGCCCAAAAAACCGCACCCCGCGGCCCCAGAATTTTTACCCGCGGCTGGATTTTCAAACAAGCCCAATTTGGCGTGAAAACCGCGAACCTGGCAACTCTGCCTCACTATGCCTCTTGCCTACTTACGTCACGTGATCATAGTCTGCAGCGCGAATAGCTCCCTCTATTGCTGGACGAGGATAACGCAATTAGAGTTTGCTGTTATTCAAGGAGTTATCGTGGCTCTTTCGATGTGTTTATCGTGAAACTTCACATCGCGATAACGATAAAAATACGATTAATCGTGCAGCCCTACTTTATAGTTAAGGAAACAACACATACAAACATCGGAAACAGAACACATACAAACATCGGAATAAGATAAATTAACAACTGCTCTTATTTACTTCGTCCCCTCAACTTTTTTTTACAATTCCCCCTACGCCTCCCCCCAAAGGCACATTCAGTGTACACAGTGGCGTGCACACAGACATCAGGTGGTGCCAACTCTGCCCTTTATCAACGAAAGTGCCCTTTTTAAATTTTATTTTTTATTATTATCATTTTACTGAGGTCGGTTTGAAATGATCTTTTGAAAACCTGAGCGATTAAAAACAATGCCCTGAAATGCGCCACCACCTCGCACACACCCGACCTCTCTCTTCCTTTAACACCAGACGCGCTGCAGGAGCAGTTCAGTTCAGCGAGTGGAAGGAAGCGTCTTCAGCGGAGCACGCACATCCAAACCTTTCGAAAAAATAATGCGCAATTTCCAAGTTTCGGCAGAAGAAAATGCGAATTAAGCCTTGTTTCCATTCATTACAGTTATGCGAATAAACTTTAGATCACGTGAGAGGACGCCAAACAATAGTGGTTTTTACATCCATCTGGCAGTTACGCATTTTTGCACGTTGAGGTTTTGAAACATTTTTTTCTTTTCTATACATGGAGAAGTTAAATTCAATTTTTGCTCTCTCCAGAACTGTTTTTGTATGCATTTGCCATCTTTACATCACGATCATGTTTGCTCTTCGACGCCGGGCAGGACGAGCGCAAGAACATTTATTAAGGGCGGAAATCTCAGTGCGACCACAGCGACATCCGCCATATAGACTACCTGGGAGCGCAAACGAAACAAACTCTTCTGGGAGAACATCGTTCAGAGCCATTTTTCTGATTAGATCTGATCACATGGTACGTCGTCGTTTATGAGAAAACCCCTTTTCCATCCAGTTTTTCCGAATTTTGGCGATGCGATAGTCTAACTTTTCCACCTCCTCCTAGCGTAAAAATCTTTTTGCGATATTTGGGGCTTTTTTCGAATTTTGGATTTTTCCATCCAGCTTTTTTCATGCGCATTTTCAAAATGCGCAAAAACTCGGTGGATGGAAAACCCACCAAACTACTAAGCATTTTTAGAAAGATAACGTGAGGACGACCACATACAAATAATTAAGGTAGAGTTTGCAAATCTATGTATTAAGCTGAATGTCTTCTGTTGTATAGGTTTTGTTAGGCAACATAAATTAACACATTCATTTGTGAAAGAAGAAACGGGAAGTTCCCCATTACCTGTGAAAAATGCCCATCTGCATTCATGTAATGACAACACTCAGTAGCCTATAACTCCTTCTCCTACTTTTTGGTCTTTTTACTGTTTTAATTGTAGGCCTATATTGATTTACTAATTAATATGCAACAAGGCCTACAGACAGTGGAGGGTAAACAGAAGTTAACTGAAGGACATGACTGTATATAGTTAATATTGGATATGAATTTTATCAGTTGGCTGCGTGACTTTTTCCATTGAAAACTCACGTTTAGAGAATGTGACAAATAAAAGTAAAATTTAATTCAACATGTGCTTGTAATTTTTCCACGTGCACTTAAAATCCCCCCCCCCCCCCCCCCCCGTCACTTGCCCCCCAAAATGTCTGTGCACGCCACTGAGTGTACATACACATCACATTCCATTACTCAGTATCGCTTTAAGTCTGTTACAATAGTAAGAACAGACACATGTGGTCAAATCTCACAGTACTGTAATGAGATCAATCAATCAATAACAATATCAACCCCCCCCCCCCCCCCCCCCCGATCAATCAAT
Organism: Brachyhypopomus gauderio; assembly: GCF_052324685.1. NCBI lineage: Eukaryota > Metazoa > Chordata > Actinopteri > Gymnotiformes > Hypopomidae > Brachyhypopomus > Brachyhypopomus gauderio. The sequence goes on along the minus strand of NC_135214.1, from coordinate 29,558,784 downwards.
ATCAATATTTTCCCCTCGATTTCTCACGCTTCTGTATTTTTCAACAGATAAATAACAACTGAACTCTGAACTGTGTGAAAGCAAAACCAAGATGTCGGTCCTCATCTGTTATCTATTCCAGCGGTTTCCGCTGGTCTCTGACTGTAGTTCTACTAATCACACTAGTTCACCAAACGTGGACTGATGCATATAGTACGACTGTGCAGGAAATGTTGCTGTAATAAATAGTGAATGTATTAAATTATGCATGTATCGACGCTGCCCTAGCTAAGTAGGATTCTGTTATTTGGAGAAATCTGGGGTAGTAATCAGCAAGATGTACTTACAATCTCAGCCATTAAAATGATCCCTTTTGAGGTTTTAACGTAATTCTTCAACTTCTCTGTGAGACTTGACGGTGTAGTGTCAGTGGATTCGTGTGAGTCGTCCATCTTCTCAGTTACTTAACTTGCACACATACAGAGGCAAACGTTTCTGTATCAGTACTCTTCCTCGGTCTGTCACACCTACTTTTTCTGTCGGGATTTCCGTTTACACCCAGATGTTACTTTCTTTTTACTCGTCATCTCTCGTGGATAAAGCGTGGTCGTTTAACGGCTGACCCTGGATCAGTTGCAAGGTATTCAATGTGGTCTGACGTTTTTGCAGTTTTATAATCTTTGTCTCTTAGTCGAAAACACTTAAACGCTCTAGAGTTTTCTTAAAGAAAAAGTACAAGTTTGAAAACATCTTAAAACAAAACATCGACTTTAGCGCCCCACAAAAAATTCGTCATTTTATCTTAGCATTGTCAGCATTCACCTACGGCAGGGAAATCGCATGGAAAGCCGGGTTGTGTAATGCCAGCATAATACCAGATTTTATTCTCCTGAGACGAAAAGATCAAACACACTGCTGGTCTAAACAGGAAAACACAACTTCCTTTATTTATATTTGAGCTTAATCGCTTCAGAGTAACAAAACATAATTATTCTGTTTTCATAATCTATTTGGGCAGAAAGAAACATTCTCCATGGAATCCATAGTACAATATAACAGAATTTCTGGATAATCTTGATGATTCTTGATTTTTCAGTATGGTCATATTCATTTTCATTAACATGGAGACGAAAGCTGAGGAGGGGCTTCAGGGCGAGGTGACGTTGCTGACGGTGAGCGTGCACTCCGTCGACTGTGCCCTCCATGGACTGAAAGACTCTGTTGGGAACATTGTGTGGGAAGTGGGGCAAACCACCGTCACATGGCAGGAGTGTGAGGAGTGGCTGACTAAAGGTGCGGTGGGCTTGCAGGCCTCATTACTGGGTACAGGGGAGGGGACGATGACCTGACTGGAGGGTGAGCTGCAGGATCTGCTTTGTAGGATGGGCACAGAATTGCAGGGCTGTCGCCCTACTGCCATGGGTGTCCGGAAGGAGGTGACCGAGGTCGGAGGCCATGAAGGAGGTGGGGGTGTGTGTGTGGGTGGGGTGGGGGGTGTGGTATGGGGGTGGGGGGGTGTGGGAGGAAATGACATATCAGAAGAAGAACATATAACTACTAATTACAGATCTTGCTCACTAAACCCAGTAGAATCATTAGATACATGCCTTAGGTACATTCACTTCTACATCATTATTTACATCTTGCACAGAAGGTTAGGAGGTTTCAACTTTTCAAACTGTTCATTCTAGCAACATCAAATGGTTTGATATTGCTGGACACAGCAAATACTCATCATGCTATCACACCAAAGAAGAAAAAATACTAGTCACTTCTGACAGAACTTTGAATTTAACTCAGCCATTACGATGAATTATATGACTATCATCACATCAACATATCCTTTTCCATTTGTGATGGAATATGCTTTTAATCCCATTGTATGTAAGGGCGTACTCACACTAGGCACGGTTTGCTGGTTCCGTGCTGGGGCCCGGTTATCTCCCCTCCCCACTCCCCCTCTGGCCTGCACTCACACTGCCTTTATCAAGCCAGCCCGAGCACGCTTACGTCATCACAACGCCACTTTAATTGGAATAAAAGCGCGCTCGCACAAAACTATGGAGTTCACGATTCTCTTTTTATTGTATTTTTGGAGTCGTTTTGGGAGTGCAGAAACACGATGCAAGCACAGATTTATCGATCATTTAACACAACGATTGTCTGCTAATCGCTTTGCCGCCATGACTGTTTAACGTGAGCGTCGCATCACTGACGTCATGTTTGAGTTCCAGCAAAATGAACCAATCACACGAGGCACCAAGCGGGCCCGGGCACGGATAGCGCTCACACTAGAAGCGAACCATGCCCGAGTCCAAGTGAATCGTGCCCTGGCCCACCTCTTCAAGCGGGCCCGAGCACGGTTAACTGGGCCGGGCCCGGCCACGGTTGGAGCGCTCACACTAGCCAAACGAACCGTGCTTCGGCAGGGAACCGTGCCCGGGCCCGGATCACAGACCCTAGTGTGAGTACGCCCTAAGACTGGCGACACTGGTGAGCTGCATTTAGTGTGGCACCAATCCCAGAGGCAGGCATTTAGCCTCTGGTGGGTTACGTTCAGACTCTGATGGGTTACGTTCAGACTCCGGTGGATTACATTTGGACTCTGGTGGGTGACTGTTTCTGTTTCGGGAGCATGTTCTAGATTTTGCTAGTTTAAACAAAGGTAAAAGCAAGAAGGAAAGGAAAAATAAATTGTTTACCCAAAAATAAAGGCTGTGACGTACTACTCTTGATTCCGAGGACGATGAGGTAAGTATCATAGCCATACAGCAGAGCTGCCAGAATGCCAAAAACCTGCAAGACAGGCATACCCTATAACATTACAACTTTACCCCATAACATTACAACTTTACCCCACAATATTACATTACCCCTCAACAATACAATACTATCCCACAATATTAGAACATAATCCATTAGATTAAAAAGCCCTTTTTTTAACCTAGAACATGCATTTTAGTCAGGTGCGTCAAAACCTTTGACTGGTAGTATGTGTGTGTGTGTGTGTGTGTGCGTGCGTGCGTGTGTGTGTGTGCGCGTGTGCGTGCGTATCCTTCACTTCTTCACAAACACAAAGAGGCCCAGAGGCTGTATATGCAAACACTCACCCCTCCAGTGCGTTGTGGAGTGTCTGACCAATGAGACGCCACACAAATGAGAGATGTGATCATGAAGATCAAACAGCTGGTCAGTGCTCGAATAAAGTCCTAGATAACAATACACAAGACTTAGCCGACGTTGTTCAGCATAGCTCAGCTACTGATATCAGCTTGTAAAGAAGGTGAAAGTGTGTTCAGTGTATGGTGCACAAATGTAGGTTTACAAGCTTCTAATACCGTCCATATGAAGCTGATGAATACGATTCTTTTCTGTAAATCCAGGCTTAAAATAATGAGGAATATGAGCGAGGAGACCATCTCAAAAATGGCCACTACAATGAATCTCCCATAAATTGAGACAGCATAGCAGATTATGATGATGACACATAGCACCTAGATGTGAAAAAGAGAGAGAGAGAGAAAGGCCAAAGCCTCGTCAATGTTTTCCCGTCATTCTCCCTTCCACCTACATGTTGAAAGTGTGCAGTTTTGGTTTAGAGCGTTCTGGAATGAGTGTGGCTTCATTGCTGTGCTCATTTAACAGACCTAACTGAAGTGTGTTAGTAGTCATATTCCTGTATGAGCTTTCGTGGTATTTTTATATATGCATTGAAATGTTAAGATTATATTTGTGCATGCTGTGCATTTGGTTGATGATGCAATGGTGACAGTCTCTAAAAATGGGGAAGTGTGCCCTCCTGTTTACATGGTCTGTAGTTTCATTCAACTGCTCCCCGGAATGTAGTTTCATTCAACTGTGCACCACAGCCCCCTAGTAATCATTACGTTGTAAGTCATTACGTGCTCATGTTTCATGTTGGGTCTGCAGTTTGGGTTGTGTTTCCATGTTTAGCGTTTCTCCGCGGTGCTCGCATTCCTGTGCTTCTTGGTCTTTAGCGAGTGTCAATTTTGTGGGTCGTGTTTGTGAATCGTGCTTTGGATGGTCTATCAGCTTGTATCCTGGTTTTCTAAATGGTTGTGTATGTTAATCAACGTCCGTTTTTGTATGTGTAGTTTGATCCTGGATGAGTGATTGTTGCTGTGGTCGTTGCACTCAAAGTCATGTCTCTGTAGTGAACATTTATGTGTGTTTTCTTGTTTGCATCTGTAGTAAAACAGTTATGTTAGTGGTAGAGTTAAGTTAACCTGGTTAGTTATTTCTGCGTTGTGTGTGTGTGTGTGTGTGTGTGTGCATCTATGTATCTAAGTTTAATTCAGGCTTCGTTGATGTTAGTTCTACTGTTTTGTATAACCCAGTCTTTCATGCACTGTGTATAAGACCAACATGCCGTGTCGATCTCGTACAATACGAATCTGCGTTACCGCGATTCAACCAGTCTCGCTCTCAGTTCAAAATAAAACACATTCTGTATCGCATTTGTGTCCGCCCCCTTGTCATGAGACGTTACACTGATGTTCAGTTGTTCTGCTGCTTATGCTCAAAAGCATAAATCTTGTCAACTCCTTGACAGAACTATACTAATCAGTTTTGCTAACACATTTAGGAAATGTAAGTCCTGTACAAGTGCAGATCTCAAAGGTTTTCAAACATGTTTTGCTTGCACAGTCACAACTGTAATGTTTGAATACTATGGAGCTACTATGGAGCTAAATCTGTTGCAAAACTTGAGAGCGTGAAGGACCTGACTTGAGAACTAGTCAAACAAAATCTGTAAGTGTATTTTTAATTTCAGAACTTGTAGAATTGGGTGTCTGTTTCAAATCTGCCCACCTCGCCTTTTGCAACACATATCTTGGTGTAGGTGTTGCATAACAGATTTGTGCATTTGTACGGGGAAGTGGGAGGGGCAGTGAGGGATGGGACAAAATCGTGACTCAGCTTATTTTTTGCTGCAAAAAGAAAAGAATTGGAGGCAGAACACTTACGAATAATTCCTCCTATGATGGCACAAACACTGGTATGTTTTAACTGCATTATTTTTATAATGATACAAGTGTGAGGGGAGATAGATATTAGGGGTGGGACGCGATAAAAAAATTTATCGAATTAATCGGAAGCTTTGTAATTAATTAATCGAAATTAATCGCATTTCGGTATTTAACATGAGAAATATTCATTTAAGTTTGAATGATGAATGAATCAATGAACATAATCATAAACTTCAACATCTTGTTTATTTTTTCACCAGTCTACTACACAGACCAATAGATGAGTGCAGAAAACAGTTCAGAACACTGGAAATTCTGACCAAAAATGTTTAATTTTGGGAGTTTTGCTCAGGATATTGGAAGAATTGAAGTAAATCAGATGTTTTTTAATACCATTTTAGATGGTATATTTTTCTTTAATTTCCCAGGCCTCTGCCACAGGCATCTCCATAGTGCCTAGAAGTGGTCTTCTGCATGCTCAAAGCAAATGACTGGATCTTCATCATCTACAGTTGTGATCAAATTTATTCAACCCCCACTGAAATAAAGTGTTTTGGCCAGTTTGACATTGATTTTGATCATTTCAGTCATCTTATTTACAATTATATCAAAGAGGCACTTGTAAATTAGACAAACATAACATAATATTTATGATGGAATAACCACAAATGTCTTTACTGTGCTCACATCATTATCAGTTTTATTCAACCCCCTAGTGACATTATTTTTTAGTACTTAGTACAACATCCTTTTCCAGTTATGACAGCTTTCAAGCGTGAAGCATAGCTTGACACAAGTGTCTTGCAGCGACCTATGGGTATCTTAGCCCATTCTTCATGGGCAAAAGCCTCCAGTTCAGTCACATTCTTAGGCTTGCGCACTGCAACTGCCTTCTTTAGGTCCCACCAGAGGTTCTCAATTGGATTTAAGTCTGGTGATTGCGATGGCCACTCTAGAATGTTCCAGCCTTTCATGTTCAACCATGCTCTAGTGGACTTGGATGTGTGCTTCGGATCATTGTCCTGTTGGAAGGTCCAACGTCTCCCAAGCCGCAGGTTTGTGACTGACTCCATCACATTTTCCTCCAAGATCTCCTGGTACTGAAGGGAATTCATGGTACCCTGCACACGTTGAAGCTTTCCTGTACCATTAGAAGCAAAACAGCCCCAAAGCATAATTGACCCCCTGCCGTGCTTCACAGTAGACAAGGTGTTCTTTTGTTCATAAGCCTGGTTCTTCCTCCTCCAAACATAGCACTGGTCCATTGGCCCAAACAGTTCTAATTTAGTTTCATCTGACCACAGTACACTGTTCCAAAACCTTTGTGGCTTGTCCACATGACTTTTGGCATACTGCAGTCGACTTTTCTTGTTCTTTGGAGTCAGCAAGGGGGTGCGTCTGGGCGTTCTGGCATGGAGGTCTTCGTTATGCAGTGCGCGCCTTATTGTCTGAGCTGAAACTTCAGTGCCCACATCTGACAGGTCTTTTTTCAGTTCCTTAGCAGTCACGCGGGGATTTTTCTCCACATTACGCTTCAGGTAGCGCACAGCAGTCGCGGTCAGGATCTTCTTTCTGCCACGACCAGGTAACGTTTCCACTGTGCCCTTTAACTTGAACTTGCGAATGATACTTCCGATAGTGTCTCTTGGAATATTTAACAACTTCGCAATCTTTTTATATCCATTGCCATTCTTGTGAAGAGCAATAACCTCTTCTCTTGTCTTCTGGGACCATTCTCTTGCCTTCACCATGCTTGGAAACACACCAGTAGATGTCTAGAAGGAGCTGAGTATCACAGTCCTTTTAAATCTGCCTAATTGGTGCTTATCATGCTTGATTGCTGCTCGTTGACATCCACAGATGTTTTCAATACCTGATGGAAAACACTGGAATGAACCTCTGTTCTTAGGAGTGGTAGTCGTAAAGGGGTTGAATAATTGTGTCAATGAAGAAATCACAAAAAGGCCATTTAATACTTTATGACAAAAAAAATTGATGCTATCTTAGTTGCATTTAGTTCTTTAACAAGTCCTTGTAAGATTTCATTATGAACACAATTACAAATGTGCACTGAATTCCATAAAACCCTTCGCAGCATTGGGGGTTGAATAAATTTGATCACAACTGTATAGATTCATCATCTATAATATGAGCTGTCACACCAAGATATTTCTTGTTGCTAACAGAGGTCCAGTGATCCCCAGTCAGAGCCACATTTGTGGCGCTCTTCACCATAACATGTTTTACTTCCCTTTCCTCATCATACAGCTGCTGGATTTTCTTCGACATTGTCTTTCTGGACGGCAGTTCGTAACTTGCATCAGCTGACGCAATTTGCAGCGCTTCTTGTAAGCCTTTATTTTCGACCACAGAGAGCGAACAACACTGCAAATAATATGACGCGTCATGTATAAACGCATGTGGAGTCGCGCTATGGCCACTCGTGAAAGTTTAATCCAGTCTTAATGGTCCAATGAAGGTAATTTAAAAACCAGGACATTTCCTCACTTTAAAAAAACCCGGGATGACCGGGCCAGGATGTGAAATACGGACATGTCCTGGGAAATACGGACGTTTGGTCACCATATCATACTAGGAATACATTTAGCAGTTAAGTTATCATTACTGACCTGCGTGTTAGCCCCAACATGTTTTGCGTTGAGGTGGTAACGAAGGGTGGAAGTTGTGGTGGAAATTTGATGATTTCCATTTATGTCAGGCTTTCTTAGTATACATTAAACACGTTAGAAGTAGGGTTTTACATATGTGTGTTAATTATGCCACTGAAGCCATTCTCGTGACTTCAGTGGGCCTCAGATGTGTATGCGTGTGTTCCCTGGCCTCGGCTGAGGCCTAATCTGATGTTCCTCTGGTGTTCCTAAACTGACCTCGCTGGAGATGCCAAATCTCTACTTGGAAGGGACTACGGCGACACTCAGTCTGTCACGCCATCACGAGGATGCTGAGCGTGGAGGTGGCATGCGTCATATGCATCTGTCAAATCAGTGTTAATTATTTCATGTAGTGTCCAATCACATTTGGTTGACCACCTCATGTTCACCTCGTGGACACTGTGTGTATTGATGATTAAAAAGTATAAAAGATGAGAGTTCGGAATGGGGAATTAGCTCTCTCTGTGACAGACACCTGGTGTGTTTGTAACTGAGATCTCAGGGGTTAATCCATGCCTTGTTAAAATAAATCATTGTGCTTTATTATTTAACCCAACTGCTGCCGTCGCTAGGGGCACCAGAGTCAGTCCCAGACTAAACCGACGTAACCGTACGTTCTCAGCCAGTCTCTGCTTTCTCTGTGATTGCTTATCGTTTAATGGTGTCTCTCCGCCTCTCTCTGTTATGCTTTCTCTTTACTTATTCGAGTATCTCATGCGTCGCTTTCTGACCCATCTCAAGTTTTCCCAATCCTGTATGTCTTCCTATCCGTTTTGCCTTTATTTTTGGGAAGGGTTTTATTTTGCTGCAGCGTTTTTTGCCAGTTACTTCTGCTGGTGTCCTTGGTTTCGTTTTCGCGTTGCATTTATCCGCGCTGTTTTTTAGTTACTGTTGTTACGTCTCACTACGGTTGAGTGTTACTTTTCACGCATTGTCTTTTCCGCATTGGTTTTTTGTTTCTATTTACTCCGTGCCCTCACGGTTTTGCTTTCTATTCTCTTGCGCGTTGAGTCTTCCGTGTTGTTTTGTTTGTTCGTTCTGGGTCGCTGTGCGAGTGTCAAACGTCTTGCTCTTGCGAGCCGGCACTTGGGTCCATCCTTCTCTATATTATTTCTCACCCTTCTCTATATTAACGCTCCCATGCTCACCGCGTTACACAAGCCTTGCACACGAGCTACATTGTGTCCAGTTCGGTCTTCCCCGGCATTCGGTAAAAACCAAAATGAACCCATATTTTTGCCTTAAATGAAGACCGGACAGGTTGAATATCTCTTTCCTCCATGTGTTTTTAACCTTTTCCGCGCATGAGTGTGTCCCAGAACATGCTGCGTAAAGTCTCGCGTAATTTTGTAATTACGTAACGCGAGACTTCGCCACGACTTAGAATCGATTTTGGGACATTTAAAATCGATTCTGAATCGTAGTAAATGAGAATCAATTTTTGATATATGAATCGATTTTTTGGCACACCTCTACTGGACACTGATTTGGAGCCCAAGCAGTATGCCAGTGGTATGTAGTAGGCTATTTCGAACACAGTTCTGGTGCTCGCACGAGAGAGAGTAAGAAGAAGCGTGTGTAGTTGCTACTACCAGTTATCCTGTCCTAAGCTATTCGGCTGGAAATATAGAGAATTCTACTTTACTTGTAACCCAACTATATTTCTTCCCACCTTGAATAATAGTGACATTCAAATTATAGGGTTACACCCTTGGTTCCCAACCTGGGGTCCGCGCCCCCCCAGGGGGGGGCGCTAGAGATCACAGGGGGTCCGCGGAGCTCTAGCTGCTTTGAGGTTATAAAATATTTTTGAGCATTTTTTATACACACATTGAATTCTCTTCTACTGCAATGTTTATCAATTAAATGAAACATTCAGGTCCACAATTAAATAATATTTAGCTATTTATGACAAGCAACTTTTTCACCTCTGAAACTCAGCGCACCGCATCACGCAGACACGCACTTTCTGCCAGCAGCACTAAATATGGCTGAGAAACGTAAATGTGTACATGAGTCCTCCTCCTCAGAAAAAAAAAAACAAGGCAATACCTTGATGGCCTTATGGAGGGACAGGACAAAACTAAACCAGAATGTGTCATTTGTGGTGAGAAGCTAGCTAATGACAGCATGAAGCCGAGCAAATTAAAACGACATCGTAAACGAGTTTACGCGCCATATGAACCTTCTGCGAGACGAGATTCAAAGCCGCTTCGCTGACATCGATGAGTATTTATCCAGAGAAGGATGGGTGTTGGACCCACGCAATAGGAAAAGTTATTCTCCCATTTACTACGTACCTGTCGTAGTCAGCTTTCAGCGCTCTGGTAAAAAACAGACTCGATGTTCACCAGGACTTTAGACTGGCTGTCACAACCATCAAACCAAACATCGCATCCCTGGTCAAAGGTATGCAAGCCCAAGGTGCCCATTAGTTTATAAATGAACAGATTTGAAGTGGGGAAATTTTGTACGTAACGAACGTAAGTTGTTGACGGGGGGATAGCAAACGTAAATTGTTCAAAAATGGACACGAATTAAGTGTTATATCGCGATCGATCGATCGCCAGTGGTTGGCGCCAGAGCGAACTAGTAACTAATTGAATCATAGATGTGGATCAGAGGTAAATAAACTGGATTTTTTTTTCGGCATGAGATATCGGAAGTGTGGCGTGAGAGCGTGTGAAGACGGTCAAATGCGTGTGTCTCACGCTCAATGCGTGAGAGTTGGCAACCCTGTAATGACACAGTTTTGAAGTTCAGATGTTTTTTTTTTTTCATTGTACACCTGTTGTAAATGGTACACTTGTTGCCCTTTATTCTTTATTGTTATAAATAAATGTTAATTTCTAATCCCTTTATTCTTTTGACATGTTTATATAGGCTGGGGTTAGGCTGGGGGGGCCTGGCTTTTTTTGGACTTGAGTAGGGGGGGCTCCAAGGAAAAAAGGTTGGGAACCACTGGGTTACACAAGCATGGCAAATGGTATTAGACAGCAATATTAGAATATGATTGATAAAGGCACTTGATGAAAACTTGAATCTAATGTCATTTTGATGTTTCTTAGCTTAGAAAAATAATGATAATTATTAGAAAAATACTTGTCACTAGCTAGTTTGTGCCATCATAGAAGGAATTATCTGCAATTGTTCTGCCTCCAACATTGCATTCTCAAGTTCTTACACTGGTTACCAGTACAATACAGGATAGACTTCAAGCTGTTATTACTGGTCTATAAATCACTTAATGGTAGAGGACCAGTGTATCTATCTGACATGCTGCAGAACTACGAGCCAGGCAGAAATCTTAGGTCACTTGGAACTAATCAGTTAGTCCTGCCAAAGGTAAGAACTAAGCAAGGAGAGGCAGCATTTAGCTATTATGCTGTTTCTAAATGGAACCAGTTGTCAGAAGATACTAGAAGAGCTCCAACGTTAGATGTTTTTAAATCCAAGGTAAAAACGTATTTATTTGAACTGGCTTTTGGTTAGTAGCCTAGATACTGTAAACATAACCTATTTTAATTATTTTATTCATTTTATTTATCTTTTACTTATTCTTAATTTCTTATTTATTTTCTGCTTCCAGTTTTATTGCCTTTTATTTTATCTTCTTTAATTATTTTATCTTTTAATCATTTTATCTTTCATTTTTACATTGTAATCATTTTAATTTCTATTTGATTTCCTTTAAAATCTTGTTTCAATTTTTATGTATTATGGGCAACACCTTCCCATGGTGATAGACCTTGGGTCGTAATAATCTTCTTTCTTTTCTTGTGTAAAGCACTTTGAATTGTCAGTGTGTATGAAAGGTGCTATATAAATAAACTTGCCTTGCCTCCAATTTTTTTCTTTTTGCCACGAAAAATAAGCAGAGTCACGATTTTTGTTCCATCCCCACATCCCCACACACTTCCCTGTACAAGCAACAGGTACACTGAGACATGTTTAGCAAAAGTCGAGGCGGGCAGATTTGAAGTTGTACTGAATTTGTGTACATTTCCTGCCAGTGATTTTTTTAACATTCACGCTCAGATATTTATTCTACATGTGCTCACGTCAAAACTACAAGTGCAAATTTTAGTTTACATGTTCTCAAAATAAAACTAAAAGTGCAACTTTTAGTTTACAAGTTGCACTTGTATTTTTAAAGTTCTCAAATTAAAAATACATGTACAGATTGTTTTACAAGTTCTCAAATCAGGTCCTTCACACTCTCAAGTTTTGCAACAGATTTATCTCCATATATTTAGTTCCATATGTATACTTATAAGTTGTGTATAAGACAGCACCAATTTTGTTAGAGGGAGATGTTATGTTTGAATTAGTGGTGGGCGTTAACGGCGTTCGTTAATTTGATACTCTTATCAAATTATAAAATTTATAACTTATAAAAATTATCGCCGTTAATCTATTCTTAAAGTTGGATTAGGAACTGGGTCAAAATGTGTAAGCAAACAGCGCGGTCAAGCTATCCGCGCTTTTGCGATTCATCCGTGCTTTAAATCTGATTGCGCCTATATGTTACGGTATTTCGCTGCTCACCGCATACTCAAGCCTGGTTTATACTTGACGCGCGGCGAAAATGACGTAATCGCCGAGGCTCCGCCCATGCGCGAGGGCCTCTCGCGCTGTCGCTGCACGAGGTCGTGCACCTCTCGAATTTTGTAACTTCGCGCGCGCGCCGCGCTTCAGCGCGATCGACAAAGTCATGTTTGCAGGGTTCATACACCTATACAAGGTGGAATTAAAGCACTTGTACGGCACTTTCAAGGTCCATTTCAATATTTTCCAGCATGATAAACATAATTAAGTTAAATATTAATACATATACTCAAAATGATTCGAAATAATTCACTTTTTTATCACATTATTTAATGGTTGTTTATTTTCAAAACGCCCAATCTTAACGTCTTCACGTTCTCTCCTGTTTCGTCCTGGAATTACAAGAGGCTCGTATTTGTTAACGTAATTTCAACATTTTAATGTACTTTAGCCTAAATTCCAGCACTTTTCAAACCTGAAACACAAAGCAACATCAAAATGCGTCAGGTAAATGTTCATTCCCCCTTTTTTGAGGGGTGTTTCTTTATACTACCACATATCGTTTCGGACAACATTGCAAAGCCATATTTATGTTTGATGCCTGGTGTATATATACGGTCTCTGGTCAGGTAAAAGTGTTCTTTTCCCGGTTTCGCAGAGGTTTTTTTATTCTCCACTGCTACCTATCGCCACCTATCATTTCGGAGAACACTGCAGCGACGCTCGCGAAAGTATAAACGCCTACAGCGCTCGCGCGAGGTGGGCGGAGTCGCGTGCTACGGTCGCTCACGAAAGTATAAACCAGGCTTAAAGCGGGTCCGCGCGGCAAAAATGACGTAATCGCTGTGGCTCCGCCCGTGCGCGGAGAAGCCTCTCGCTGCAGCCTGCAGGAAGGCGGAGTTGGACATCCATCCCACCAACATCCAACTCCACCCTCTTCTCAAGTCCGAAGCCACGCCCATGTTACGTCCGAAATTCGGACTGTTTTTGTTCCCTGTGATGTTGTTGCTACCTCTTTTGTTGAGGTTTTCGGTTTTACGCGTGTCTGAGCGGTTGGCCTAAGAGTGTGGGTTGGCGAACCTCAGGAAGGACTCCAATGTATATATTCCCAGAAGGTGATTTATTGTGCGACGTGAAAAGGGTAAACAAAACACTGTACAACACAAAATTAAACGAAGGTATAAATGTGTACACTATTCACATTTGTTGGTTTTTACTATACTCAAAACCAAAGAATGAAGTCAGCCGCAAGGCTATAACTTCTACGACCCAGTCTGCTAGTCATTATATCCCGCCCGTCCGGGCCCTGAATCTACTCTCCCATGACTTATACCCTAGGCCCCGCCCAGGCCAAACCATTGTACCGTCCTAGGGGTGTACATCCCCAGCAACACTTTAATACATCCATTTCTTACAGGACCTGCAACACACAAAGCATGAACCCCCCTTCCCTCTCGAACCAGTGGATCCTCCTGGCCCAGAGAAAAGGGACCCCTGCTCCAGCCGGCACTCTTCCACTACCCGTCGACCCCACCAGATCTCCGGTCCGTATATTCATTTGTACATCTTAAATTGCACATTAATGTCTCTCTATAGTCCCTTAGGACCACCTTACAAGTTGGTGATGGGGTACGCTGGTCACCACATCACACATCCCCTCCTTATCGCAGTCACAAGTCGTTGTGACGGGATAAAAAGTCTGCTGTGACATTCTGTGTCCCTTTTTTGTACCGGACCTGAAACTTGAATGGTTGGAGTGACAGGTACCACCTTGTGATGCGAGCATTAGAGTCTTTCATCTGGCGCATCCATTGCAGCGCATGATGGTCTGTCTCCAACACAAAGTCATTGCCCATCAGGTAATATTTTAAAGAGTCCAGGGCCCATTTCACCGCTAGTGCCTCTTTTTCCACGGTGGAGTAGTTCCGCTCCCGAGGAAACAGCTTTCGGCTGATGTACAGAACTGGCATCAGCTCGCCCTCCTCACCCTGGAGCAACACCGCCCCCAGTCCATTGTCTGATGCATCCGTCTGGACTGTAAAGGGTCTGCTGAAATCTGGGCTCTGCAGGACCGGTTCTGAACATAAACAGTCTCTCAAACCTCTGAAAGCCTTGTCACACTCCTCTGTCCATTTCACTCTCTGTGGTTTGTCCTTTTTGGTCAATTCTGTAAGTGGTGCCGCACGTTCTGCAAAGTCAGGAATGAACCGTCGATACCATCCTACAAGTCCCAAGAAGGACCTGACCCTCCTCTTAGTTGTCGGTGCTGGGCATGTTTTTATGGCGTCGACTTTATCGACCTGTGGCCTGATGACTCCACCTCCAAGTACGTAACCGAGGTAAGACACAGTCTCTTTTGCTAGGTGACACTTTGATGGATTAGCTGTCAATCCTGCATCATGGATCCTCTTCAACACAGCTTCTACATGCTTTAGGTGATCTTGCCAAGTCTCACTGTAGACCACCACGTCATCCAGGTAAGCTGCTGCGAACTCCTCTGTTCCTTTCAATACTTCATCCATTAGGCGCTGGAAGGTTGCGGCGGCCCCATGCAAACCGAACGGCATTGTTATGAAGTGGTATAAGCCGTTAGGGGCACGGAACGCTGTGAGCTCTTTAGCTGCTGTTGTCAATGGGACCTGCCAGTAGCCTTTACACAAGTCCAACGTAGACAGAAACTTAGCTTTCCCAAACCTCTCTATGAGCTCATCTGCTCTAGGCATTGGGTATGGGTCGAATGCTGATACAGAGTTGAGTTTTGAAAAGTCTACACAAAATCTTAATTCCCCATCTTTCTTTGGTACAAGGACGACTGGGCTGCACCACTGGCTTTTGGAGGGTTCTATGATGCCCATCTCCAGCATTTTCTCCACCTCCTCCTTGAAATTGGGTATCAACAGTGCTGGGACCCTGCAGTTGGTTTGCCTGATTGGGTCTCCCTTCAACAGCCTAATGTTGTGCTGTATTGCCTTTGTTCTCCCAGGCTCCTCCCTGAAGATGTCTTTGGGAATGATGGCTTGTAATTCTCTGCACTGCATTGGTGTCAAGTGGTTTAAGTCCAGTGTTGTTCCAGAGTGTTTGGTGCCTGATGGAAAGTATTGCTCCACACACTCCTCCTCTTCTCCTGTTGCCCTTACCCATAAATGCTCTGCAGTCTCTTGTTCCCGTTCTCTCCACTGCCGGAGCATGTTGATGTGGAAAGACTGCTTTGTTTTCCTGCAGTCTGGGCGTGACAGTTCATATGTGGTCTGGTTCACTTGTCGCAACACCTCATATGGGCCATGCCATTTTGCAAGCAGGCTCGTTTCTGATGTCGGTAGTAACTAGGGTTGCAGCGGTAACCGGTTTCACGGTATACCACGGTATTAAAATGCACGGTTATCATACCGTGTGCGTTTGCTTATTACCGGTAAAAAGCAAGCCAGCGGAGAAACTGACCCGCGCATGCGCAACTCCGCTCCGGTTCAGCTACTAAGCACACAGCAGTGAGAATGGCAGAAAGTGCATTAGACTTAACAAATTTTTTAACAAAAAAAAAAGCTTAACTAAAATCAGCGGCGAAAATGACGTAATCGCGGTGGCTCCGCCGGTGAGCGCGGGTCTCGCGCGCTGTCGATTCGCGAGGTCGTGCACGTCTCGAATTTTGTAACTTTGCGCGCGTCGCGCCTCAGCGCAATGAACAAAGTCATGTTTGCAGGGTTCATACACCTTTATAAGGTGGAATTAAAGCACTTGTACGTAACTTTAAAGGTCCGTTTCAATATTTCCCAGCACCTTAAACTTAATTAAGTTAAATATTTATTAGTGGTGGGACTTTAACGCGTTAATTTCGATTAATTAATTACAGGAAAATTAACGCACTAAAAAAATTAACGCATTTTAACGCACG